>NC_060120.1:386465645-386765645 GCF_021461395.2 Schistocerca americana
AGCCTCATACTGTCAGTAATATCTGAATACTTCATAGACCCTCTAAGCAATTACAACCACAAAACGAGGAAAAAGAAGAAAACAAAAACGCAAGAAGTGCCTCAGGCCTCCCGCAAGTGTACAACAGCAGCACTACACACGTTGACGAGTAATTAAAGTAAACACGCTGTGTGACGGTGAAGAGCTGGCAAGCAACCAGCGGGGAACGTGAGATGAGCACGCTTGTCACGGAACAGCCACCAACAGGTAAAAAAAGCCGTCACAATGGGCGTAGCAAACAATGGCTGGCCCACGGACATCCACTCCCCGCGCCGCGCCGTCACTGCCTGCCGTGAAGCAGCGCGGAACGGTCCGAGCTGAGCTCCGAGTCCACACAGAACGTCGACATTCAGAGAGAGAGAGAGAGAGAGAGAGAGAGAGAGAGAGAGACGCCGTTGTCACGACTTTACATCCTGGTTTGACAATGAAGCAAACAGTTTTCCCCATTTCCCCATTACCACCACCACCACCACCACCACCACCACCAACGGAACAGTACTTTGTAATCTCTATTTAATGGTACTTGTACCGGTGCGGATTTCATAAAAGGATGCACTGCCCGGTTAGGTTTAAGAGAGCGACTACCCTTATCAGAGAAAACGTAAACACCACTCACGGATTAGGCTTTAGACCTATTTTCGACTGGGTGACTGGTGCCTACAAGGCAGTACGACGAGCGCTCTGTGATCGTGGGGCCTGTGATAAGCATAGTAGAGGAATTGGCACTTTGCCACTTACTCAAGCAGCTCGAACGCAGTGACACTAACCATTCGAATACAAAAGTGCTCATCAGGTAACACAAATGCTTTAACTAATAAGGAGGCTGGTAATTCGCAAGTAACAAATGACCTTTATATATGAAAGGCAACCGCTATATATGGAAGGCAATGTCCCGACTGACGGATTCACTGACTCATCATCGTCCGTTCCGAACAGCTAAACATAGAAACTTGCAATCTAGAGAGCGTCGTTTCAAATTTACTTTTTCGAAATTCAGCCACCAAAGGGGGTGAAAATATGTCGCTATGAAGGCAATTTTGAAGCCAGACTTACGAAAATTGGTATTTGTATCTTAGTTAGAAACGAAAAGTATGTTTCCTCATTTTTGGGAATTCAGCATTAAGGGGGTCAAACAGAAGGTGAAAGTTCTTTTGGAAAGAAATCATCATTAAAAAACTACTAAAGCATTTTAAATCTTCATCTATGAAAACTGCTATTTGACTTCTCGGTTAGAAATAAAGATACGTGTTTCAGTGTTTTTGGAAATTCAGCCCCAAAGAAAGTGAAATAGACGATGAAAAGTTATTTTATCAAGAAAACATTTTCAAAGCTAAATCTGTTAAAATTTTTATTTGATGTTTCTGCTATAAATTAAAAATACGTATTTCACTGTTTTTGGAAATTCAGCGCCTTAGTAGGTGAAAATTTTTAAGAAAATGTTATATTAAAAAATTAAAGCTACATCTATGAAAACTCTCATTTCACTTTTCTGTTAGATATAAAGAAATATGTGTTAGAGGATGAAAGTTCGTATGGAAATATCACCAGGAGAACGCAAGAGGCATGATTAACAAAAACCTTGGATTCCAGCTACAAGAATAACTTTTTCGTGAGAAGTACATTCGGAAAGACCTTGCTTCTATGGCCTCGATTAGTGTGAAAAGTTTATAAGATGTTGCAATTTATGAACAACATAAAAGTTTGATTAAAGAAAAGCAAAAAAATCTGTACAGACCATACAGACTACGCGAGCGAAGTCCATTCCTCCAAGACGTATTCAGAACTAATTCAGTTCTGTCCTACACGTGTGCGGACCCTTACTCGTTTGTGACACTGTAGGTCGCATGTTGATAAAGTGCCGTGCTTTTCTGATGATTCATACATGGTCTCGCAAGGTTTACAGCCAACAGCGCACCTACGCCGAAGAGCCGGAGTGCCGAGTATTGCTGACGCATTACTCTGGAATCGACGACAGTCTTGTAGTAACGAGGACCGTGCAGCAGACACAAAGATCAATACGGCGGCTGTTGGGGTATTGCCTCTCCCCTCCCCCATCCCTCTTACGCAGCCGTGCTCGCAAATGAGGGGGACGAGAATTGGGCGTGGCCACTGCTGGACCTGCGGCGTCTGACACATAGGTAGAGAGAGAGAGAGAGAGAGAGAGAGAGAGAGCTCTAGCAAGCGGTTGTTCCACACTTACATTTAGTTGTGCGGATCGTTTACATGTGGCACCTTTCATGGCCATATGATGTTACCCTCTCTCTACGGACACAATGGTTAGTCGCGCTTTAACATCCAATCAATATTACATACAGGGCAAGTTGCTTATCCGCGTTGTATCTGAGGCTCGTGTACTTACGTCATTGCAGTTGCCAGCAGTACACGATTATACATATTTTATCGGCTACTTGTGCTTGCAGTCACGCCTCGCCACTGTTGAACTTTGCTGAACAGCCGCAACCTATGCAACGATCCACTGGGTCAATGAGGGTCAGCATGCACAGTCTACCGCGTCTTATTATATTTTAGTATGTTTGAAGTACTGCTATCTGTGTAATTACCGATGATATTACTGCTATAAAAAAAGGAACTGTTGCCAATGTGTCCAACTTGTCCTATATGTTTCGATACGAGTATCTTTATTTGAGTCTTCATCATCGCTGCACAATCTATACATGTACTTCAGCTACGTGTGCTATGGTGTCCAAGTAAAATTGCTGCGCAATAAGAAGTCTCTGTTTCGCAGAGGCGTGTGTTAACATCCACGGTCGCGAGATTTTTCTTCTTTCAACACAAATTTTGTGCTGCAAGTTTTAAGTATTTATATCCCAAAACTTACTTGATGATCAATCAACTCTAATTTCGGGTCTCAATGATTGCTTCTGGATGATTTTACGAATATTCGGATTAATGCGCAAAAAAATGACACTTTTACAGTCTCATTGGTAAACGCCCCACTTTATCCATAACTTGTAGATACGTTTTGCACAATGATTCGTAGCAAACAATCTTACCCATTGTAAGAGGTGGTCGATCTAGAAAAGTCACAACAGTGCACTTAAGTCCTTGTACCTCACACTTGCCTCGCGGGATTAGGCGAGCGGTCTCAGGCGCTGCAGTCATGGACTGTGTGGCTGGTCCCGACGGACGTTCGAGTCCTCCCTCGGGCATGTATGGGTGTGTTTGTCATTAGGATAATTTAGGTTAAGTAGTGTGTAAGCTTAGGGACTGATGACCTTAGCAGTTAAGTCCCATAAGATTTCACACACACACACACACACACACACACACACACACACACACACACACACACACACACACCTCGCACTTGTCCGCCCCCGGTAGCTCAGTGGTCAGCGCGACAGACTGTCAATCCTACGGGCCCGAGTTCGATTACCGGCTGGGTCGAAGATTTTCTCCGCTCAGGGACTGTGTGTTAAGTTGTCCTCCTCATCATCATTTCATCCCAATCTACGCGCAAGTCACCGAAGTGGCGTCAAATCGAAAGACTTGCACCCGGCGAACGGTCTTCCCGACGGCAGGCCCTAGTCACACGACATTTACATTTACCTCGTACTTCTTGGGTTCCTAGTAGGTACCAGAATGCAATTTACGAACATTCTCGCTTGAGCAAAGAAACTGTTTCTTTAACTAGTCTTGACATATTGGCACAGTTTGGTTGAGACTCATGCAGGGGAACAATCCAATGCTAAGGTACGCATTTGCGCGGTGGATGTGGAGAGCTGTTGGCAATACACAGAAAAGATACTCTGCAAAATGATGTTCAAATGTGTTTGAATTTATAAGGGAAAAAACTGCTGGGGTCATTGGTCCCTAGACCTACACTCTACTCTAGCTTATGCTAGGAACAATGCACACACCCATGCCCGAGGGAGGACTCGAACCTCCGGCGGGAGAAAATGAGTAACAGGTCCTGCTTTTGTTGTTACAGGACACACATTGTCGTTGGAGACTACAGAGAGGCATAAGTGAGTAACAGAGACTAACCAACGTTTGATCGAAAAGTTCACTGACGCCCCTTAGCACGACCAGCTACTTCACTACAAGCACCGGATGCCGCGTTCCCCTTCCTGTTCTACCACCAGATGAGAAGATAAACACGCTCTGCAAGTGGGTTCCCAAACCGGCCAAACACGTCCTTCATGGAGGTCCACGAATACCAACACTTGAAAGGACGGTGCACTTGGAAACAGTCTCCGTTGCCAGAGACTGAAACGCGTGTTACTGCTGTGGGACCAAGTTTGAATGCCAGTGGTGGAAGAAATTTGGCAGGCACGAGGAGGACACGTGCTTTTTCAGTTCTTCCCAGCACAATTTTACAAAATAGTTTGCGGGTGTCCTGGCGGTTGCTGGTGTCCAATGGACACAATATTTCAGAGACCTATCCTATCGACTTCATCAAGAAGGTGGCAGGATAGATCGCCAGGCCTTTCAACGCCAGCAACCGTCATTACTACCGCGGATTATTTTATTATGTGGCATAGTTGCTAATGAGCCATAAGTCTGAAGGGTGCGATAAGCTCAGCGATCAACCGTCATTTACACTTCCCGGTGCGAGATCTGGGTACAGAGTTTTTATTCATTACAGAGTTCTCATACCTTATGGATAACCATCAATTCCTTAGGATTTACACTGAGGCGACGAAGACATAGGATAGCGATATGCACATCTGCAGGTGGCGGTAGTATAGGGTACACAAGGTATAAAAGCGCGGTGCAATGGCGAAGCTGTCATAACTAGACAGGTGATTCATGTGAAAAGGTTTCCGACGTGATTATGGCCGCCTGACAGAAATTAAAGACTTTGAACGCGGAATGGTAGTTGAAGGTGGACGTATGGGACAGACCATTTTGGAAATCGTTAGGGAATTCAACATTCCGAGATCCACAGTGTCAAGAGAGTAGCCGGCTGTGGACGAACAGTTCTAGACGCTTCAGTCCGGAACGGCGCTGCTGCTACAGTCGCAGGTTCGAATCTGCCTCGGGCATGGATGTGTGTGATGTGCTTAGGTTAGTTAGGTTTAAGTAGTTCTAAGTTCTAGGGGACTGATGACCTCGGATCTTAAGTCCCATAGTGCTTAGAGCCATTTGAACCATTTTGTCAAGAGAGTAGCGAGAATACCAAATGTCAGGCATTAACTTTCTCCACGGACAAGGCAGTGGCCGATAGCCTTCACTTAACAACCGAGAGCAGTGGTGTCTGCGAACAGTTGTCAGTGCTAATACACAAATACCGTTGCGCGAAATAACCGCAGACGGCAATGTCGGACGCACGACGACCGTATCTGTTAGGGCAGTGCGGCGAAATGTGGCGTTAATGGCTATGGCAGCAGACGACCGCTGCAGCGTCTTTCCTGGGTACGTGACCATATCGGTTGGACCTTAGACGACTGGAAAACCGTAGGGTGGTAGCTCCATTATGGTGCGCGGCTCTTGCCCAGCTCAACCGATCACTGAATGGAAATGGTTATTATGTTCGGCTACTCGGAGATCATTTGAAGTCACTCATGGACGTTATGTTCCCAAACAACGATGGAATTTTTATGGATGACAACGATTATGTCACCGGGCCTCAATTGTTCGCGACTGGTTTGAAGAACATTCTGAACAATTAGAGCGAAGGAAAGGAACATCTGAGAGAAGGATGGAAACAGTAAAACATTCCGGGATATTATGTCGTGGTTGGATGGATTTCACATTAAAACCCACCGTTTCGTCCCCTTCTGCGGAGTTCAATTTCAATGGAAATCCATTCGACCACAGAATAATAGTCCGGAATATTTTATGAGACATTTCCGGAAGTGAAAGTTTATATTTTACGGGGGGGGGGGGGGGGGGAATATTTTCAAATTAAGTGGTTGGACAACCGCTTGGTATTTCTCAGCGTTTCACCCATACGATTCCGCTTTTTCAGGTAAAAGCTTCTTTTTTTGAAATGCTTAAAATATTATTATTCTCGCAGTTCTCTAGCACACTATTTTATTACAGCTTTCGAAAACACACACAAAATGATCCATGACTTTTTTTTAATGTGTGTGAAATCTTACGGGACTTAACTGCTAAGGTCATCGGTCCCTAAGCTTACACACTACTTAACCTAAATTATCCTAATGACAAACCACACACACCAATGCCCGAGGGAGGACTCGAACCTGCGTCGGGATCAGCCGCACAGTCCATGACTGCAGCGCCTTTGACCGCTCGGCTAATCTCGCGCGGCTATGACTGTTTTATTGTAGATAATTCTTACAACGAACAGCCATCAAAAATCTAGTACTTATTGTGATCTTTATAGGTGATCAAACATATAATCGGCGAAGGTAATCGACTATCCCCCTGTTCTTGACCGCTCTTATTTCATGTGCATTTCTCATTTCTCAGTATTCTGATGGAGACTAATAGAAAGTGAGTCAAATGGTTTATTAAAAACTGCGATTCTCACACAAAGTAGTGATTCACACGCATTGTTACGGTCTAGAATTCTACTTGCAAATGGTCAATTAAGCTACACCCACTCCTAAAGATATGCTGTTCCTCCTCTTGAGGCGAATCCAATGATACTGGTCATGATTTCAGTGGCTCTCGTGTACATTACGGAGAGAAATCTGATAGCTCATTTTTTTTAATTTTTCCCCTGTATCTATATTCTTGTGAAGACTTAGAATTACTATATTTTGGTAATTCTCTTCTTTTGCAAACTTTCTGTGACTATTATGCATACAGTCTGTGAGGACAAATAACTTGTTTCTTTATTGTGACGCAGCGTGTTCTGCCCTTCTGCTGATTACATTAGTCCTGAACAGGGTTATGCCACGCAATAAGCTGCGCTCACCACCGTAAACGGAAGGCGAGCTGGTCTTTTACTACGCAGCGGCACTGTATTTAGTCGACATAAACGTAAGCCCTCGCACTCTGCCGCCGCCTTTGTTCCGGTGGCGACAATACACAGGGGCACTGGGCACTGCTGCCTACACGATGCAAAGCAAGCCCGTATTGCGGTAACCTCGGGACAAAACACACACATCAATACGCTCACGCAGTCTTCCATTTTATCTGGATCTCCAATAAATATTTGTAATACAAGACGAAATAAATCTCGGGTGAACAGCCTGGTATGAGTGTGCATAGGACACAATATTTCGGCAATCGACCACGTTGCCATCATCGGGTGCGCTGATGTACTGACCGGCGGTGGGCCGGCGCCATGTATATACAGGACAATCCCCCTCCTGCTCCTCCCATCAGCGTACCTGATGATGGCAACGTGGTCGATTACCGAAATATTGTGTCCTATGCACACTCATACCAGGCTGTTCACCCGAGATTTATTTCGTCATAAAAGACGCCTGGAGAAATTGAAGAATCACTTGTAATACATATAAAAGCGCCGAGATCCAAATAATTCATACAACACTGCAGCTTGGTTTAAGATTTTTTTTATTTATAGCGATGACCATGTGATACGTGTTGTACCAGTTGTCTTTTAAGAGCTTAATCTGACATGGGCTTTGCCGCTCTACTTTCAAACCTTGCAGCGGCTCTTCCACGGTGCTACGAGACTAGTACCGCTGAGAGGAATGTTACAGAGGGAATTTGGCTGATTCACATGTCGGGTCGTTGCAGACAATTCTTTTACTCCACGGAGTAGAGTTCACCAACAACTCCAAGACTGTTGACTATATCCTCTTTCGAGCAGATGCTAGTCTCACAGCACTGTGGGGATATGAAAGGAAAGAGGGGCGAGTGCTTCTATGCGGATGGCGTGATATGTGTAGAATGGATTTATTGGTAGCTCGTATCTGCCGAAAGGCAGGGATCTGGGTTCGCCGCGCGGGGTTGCCGTGCAGTCTTAAGCGCGATGTGATGATTCGCGCGGCTACCCTCGTCGGAGGTTAGAGTCCTCCCTTGGGCATGGGTGTGCGTGTTGTCCTTAGCATAAGTTAAGTTAGATTAAATAGTGTGTAAGCCTAGAGACCGATGACCTCAGCAGTTTGGTCCCATAGAAACTTGCCACCTCCACCGGATCTGGGTCAAAACTCGGCCCCGGCACAGTTTTAACTTGGCAAATACACTTGTTTATCCGTTCCCATTTCTACCGGTTTGCAGGTTTTCATATACAGAAATTTCCTAAGAAATGTGTATTGCTCAATTTCAACTGCGCTGAGAAGTCCTCTTCTTGTGTGTGTCTTGTACAGTTGCCGCCGCATTCCACATCTCTGTCGCCAAAAGCCAAGATCTCGCCATTCTTCCTCATGCTCTTCCCTTTATCGCATCTAGGATATCCTTTAGCCACCCTTCAAAATGGTTCAAATGGCTCTGAGTACTATGGGACTTAGCATCTGAGGTCATCAGTCCCCTAGAACTTAAAACTACTTAAACCTAACTAACCTAAGGACATCACACACATCCATGCCCGAGGCAGGATTCGAACCTGCGACCGTAGAGGTCGCGCGGTTCTCGACTGTAGCGCCTAGAACCGCTCGGCCACTCCGGCCGGCTTAGCCACCCTTCTGTGGTCTTCCTCTCGTTCTCCTTTCAGGTGGTTGCCATTAAAGTACTCTCTTTGGCCATTCTTTTGACATGCCGCAACCACCCTAACTGTCTTTCTTCTATTCTATCCGTAATACTATATTGGATATGCGTCCTTTCTCTTATTTACTCATTTCTTACGCGGTCAACTTGGGAAATTTTACATGCTGTTCTAGAGTGGTTCATTTCTAACGCTGCAAGACTTATTTATTTCTGTGCGTTCCCAACACTCGCTCCCGAAATTGTTATTGGTTCGACGTTGGATTTCTTATCGCATTTATGACGACCAAGATCCCAGTCAAAAGCTAAAAAGTCAACACGCAAAATGCGAGAAATACCTGACACAACTTAGGACTGGCAGTCCACTCGTCTGTTACCGAAAACCTATATGCAAATGTAAAAAGCCAGGAAAGTGTAGAAAGCTTAATGTGTAAAAACAGGCACCCGAGCCGGGCGGAGTGGCCGTGCGATTCTAGGCGCTGCAGTCTGGAACCGAGCGACCGCTACGGTCGCAGGTTCTAATCCTGCCTCGGGCATGGATGTGTGTGATGTCCTCATGTTAGTTAGGTTTAATTAGTTATAAGTTCTAGGCGACTGATGACCTCCGCAGTTAAGTCCCATAGTGCTCAGAGCCATTTGAACAGGCATCCGAACACCATCACAGGAAGCAAGTCTCTATTAGTTCGATGAGGTTTCGGGATTGCAGCCGTCACGGACACTCACCTGAAGACGGCTGGACGATTGCCAGCCGAAATATTGTGGCAACATGAACCGGCTCCAATCCGGAAACCTCATCGAACATTCAGTACGACGGGAAAACTTCACGAATCACAAGTCTATTGTACAGGCACATATTAGTGATACCAGCTAAAGATTGCTGATGAGACTAGTCGCCTACGCGATGAGACGTGAAATCGCTACATTTTTATTGTAATACCGTTACAATAAAACGTTTTATACTCTCGAACAGCAATAAATTTATCTGAAAGTATGTGGAAAAAAGTCGCATCGCTATAACAATACGTAATATTGCGGTCAAGCGGGAATGGGACGCTGCGAGTGCGATTTTTCTGTACAACAGACGAACGGAATTTCTTAACGGTAGAAAATAACGACTTGGCAGTAAACGTTAATTGCAGAAGGGGTGACCGCCTAATTGCGCGGGTCTACTGGCGTGCCACAGTCCAGAGACTATCATTACCTTGTCGCCAATTACGTTTGTTCCCTGGTTTAACTCTCAACGATTCGTTCCGCTGCCTAGCTCAGTGGTATCACAAGCAGTCTTCTGCGTTTTATTCACCGATATAACGTACGCTTTCCAACTGGATTCGAACTAACGCCGCCAGTCGGAAGCATTAACGGCGCTCATAAGGTCGGCACTCTGACGACTAGAAATATCTTTGCAGTAAGTTTCCTTTAATTCACGTCTATGGTCACAAAATGGTTCAAATGGCTCTGAGCACTATGGGACTCAACTGCCGAGGTCATTAGTCCCCTAGAACTTAGATCTAGTTAAACCTAACTAACCTAAGGACATCACAAACATCCATGCCCGAGGCAGGATTCGAACCTGCGACCGTAGCGGTCTTGCGGTTCCAGACTGCAGCGCCTTTAACCGCACGGCCACTTCAGCCGGCTCTATGGTCACAAACTTTTTGTTAACAGATTACCGGTTTCGCTCTTTATTGACCATCATCAGATCTGTGATGTTATTTATATGTATTTGACGATGCTGGTGCTGATTCCGCCTTTAACATTTGACGATGCCATTATGGCTGCAGTACATTATGACTTTGTTTTTATGAAACAGATTTGATGATGGTCATTTAAGACCGAAACCGGTAATCTGTTAACAAAAAAGTTTGTGACCATAGACGTAAATTAAAGGAAACTTATTACGTATACGGGTCACTGTTTTTTCGCGACAATGTCGCAGCTTGTGATATCTTTGTAACATGTGGCGACACGTGTCCAGATTTATAGTCGGCGAAATGTGCTCGTAGCTCTGAAATACATACAGAGCTTTCAAATTACCTCACAATGGAACGGCATTTTCAAGACTGTGGGTCAGAAATGATCTCTCTTAAAAAAACCTTGACAACAGTGGATACAGATTCAGATTATACGCAAACATGTCTTCATATATCTGTAAGTTGCTCTCTTACATCTAATCAGGCACTCTTCATATCTTACCAACATACTCATTATGACGCAAGTTTTAAATTTGGCATGGAATATAACTTTTAGAAAGTATAATATGAGGACACCGTAAAATAAGTAAG
This sequence comes from Schistocerca americana, assembly GCF_021461395.2. NCBI lineage: Eukaryota > Metazoa > Arthropoda > Insecta > Orthoptera > Acrididae > Schistocerca > Schistocerca americana. The sequence goes on from NC_060120.1 coordinate 386,476,517, forward strand.
AGCTCCAAAGAGGAGAATAATAAATATTATTATATAGGTGCGTAGATTATTGCTCTCGCGCCAATACACCTGAAGAAAGAGGGGGGAGGGAAGCAAGAAGGAAGGGAAAAGTACATGGGAAAACGACGGATAATAAATAATGTAGGATGGAGAAAAGCAATATGTAGCAATTTAAAAAAGCAGAACACCCATGGAAGAAGACATGGAAATCTGCTTCACTCTACTGGGCAAAAGAAAAAGCAGTTACGTTAATCTCTTTGAAAAATTACAGTGATGACAAAATGGAAAGTCATCTTTCTGGCCGGCCGGAGTGGCCGAGCGGTTCTAGGCGCTACAGTCTGGAACCATGCCGTGGGCATGGTTGTATGCGATGTCCTAGGTCAGTTAGGTTTAAGTAGTTCGAAGTTCTAGGGGACTGATGACCTCAGCTGTTGAGTCCCATAGTGCTCAGAGCCATTTGAGCCATTTCATCTTTCTGATAAATGCAACATGGTGCTGCATTCTTCGAAGACTGAGGAGCAGATTTTTCAATGGGCCCTAACGAGATTTATCAATAAAATTATATAAAAAACTTAACTCTGACCGAACAAACATGAAGGCCCAACAGTACCTACCGGCCGCCGTGTCAATCTCAGCCCACAAGCGCCCCTGGAAGCGGATTCGGAGGGGCATGTGGTCAGCACACCACTCTCCCGGCCGTATGTCTGTTTATGAGACCGGAGCTGCTGCTTTTCAAATCAAGTAGCTCCTCAGTTTGCCTCACACGGGCTGAGTGCGTCCTGCTTGCCAACAACGATCGGCAGACCGAATGGTCATCCATGCAAGTGCTGGGCCCAGCCCGACAGCGCTTGACTTCGGTGATCTGACGGGAACCGGTGTTACCACTGCGGCAAGGCCGTTGGCTAGTAAAATTATATAGGTTGAGTAAAATAACAATGCATTAAAGAGCAATGAGGTAGCGCCGAATAGCTGTTTCTTTCCTGAATCATTAATGAGAACTGAAAGGTGGTATCCTTGTCAACGAGGACACTGATCCCGTCGGTGGAACAGAAATCAGTCGCGGCGCTCGTTAAGAAACTATTAAGATAGTCGCTAGGTGATAAATAAATTACAAGGGAACCTGCAGACACTGCTCTACTGAAAGCGAAAGAAATGCAATGGACGACAGTGGGACGCATGTGCCCTTCCAGATCTAATTAACGTCACTGTTGTTATAAACCTTGCTCATAACGTCTCTCCAGCTCTTCTATACGGAGAAGCCAAAATGGAACTACACCGGAAAATGTTCATATATCTTACGCGAAATAAGTCATCTTAGTTCATGAAAAGGATAAATGGTTTTTGCAGACTTTGTCCAGTTTCCTAATAATCTCTCTGCTATTCAAATTCCGTTGTCACGAACTCCCAAAAACATTTTTCGAGAAAGTTTTATTCTGAGCGCGCCATAAAACCTCTTCAGTTTCCTAGAACATGTCTTTTTATCTGATTTAATGCACAGAAAACTGAAATTGTAGAATTTTAATAGATGGTAAAGTCGAGCTACTGCACTAAATTGAAAGATGACCACAGAAATACCTGCACAGGAAAATATAAGCAAAATGAAGAAGTAATTACTGTAATTGAAATCACGCCTTATTCGTATTTAGTGTATTGGCGAACCTCTTTATTGGAAGGTAATGCCTCTACTTACGAGACGATTAGGACGGCGTGTGTGAAGTCGGCAGCGTGTTTCCGAACTAATGCAACTCCAAAAAAATTGTTCCAATGGCTCTGAGCACTATGGGACTCAACTGCTGAGGTCATCAGTCCCCTAGACTTAGAACTAGTTAAACCTAACTAACCTACAGACATCACACACATCCATGCCCGAGGCATGATGCGAACCTGCGACCGTAGCAGCAGCGCGGTTCCGGACTGAAGCGCCTAGAACCGCTCGGCCACAGAGGCCGGCAATGCAACTCCACGTCATTAACGTTGAACGTAACCACTATGAAATTCTGTACCTTTTCTTTTATGCATTTAGTATGATATTCAAGTTCTTGCATGAAGCGCCAGGGTCCATCGCTTGCGCCAGTTTTGACGATTTCTGTGGTGACTACCTAATCACCAAGACACCAGATGTCAGCATCCGTTAGTTTCATCTGTGCGGTTCACTGGTGACAGGATCGTCATCACTGGGAACTGCACGTAACACTGAATCAACACATTCTACATTAACTCAGCAACTCTGCAGTCTTCAGCAATACGCTGAGTCGTGTGCAGACAGGCCCGCTGGTCTAAGTACCATTTCTACGTTTAAATGCCAAATTTTTGTTCGGGTATCTTCTTTCTAGACATGTTCAATAACCCACGGTATTAAATTCGCATTAGTTAGCGTCTTCAGGTAAAAGTTTTGTTCTTGCACAGTGACGCACTGCATCTGATTGGAGTGGGTTTGGGGAGTAAGGGTCACTTAAGTTATACGAGTTATATGAGGCAATGTCAACAAGCAGAAAATTCGTTTCTGACGACAGCGTACCAGAGGAAGGTGATCACCGTGCTGTATGCTGTAACAGCTGACTCGGCTGGCAAACGTAGCGCACTTGTTACTTAAATCTTCATTTCTGATGGGTAATACTACTAGTGATAGTTACAGTCGCGAAGTTACCCGCAGGTAATGCCAGAAGTCGAGACATCTCTGTCCTACTATGTCCTATTCTGAGTTCTGGCAACTGCATCGAAATAATACGCACCCACGTCACAATTCAACGGAATCACAACAGGTCGGCGAAGATGACGTTCTTCAGCTAATCTGTCAAGTTATTTCTTTTCCCTGTTGGATAAATAGCACCAGTTGCACCTTGGCATCACATTTGAAGCGATACCTCACACTGAGCCAAGATGAGAGAAATAACTGCTATCCTGTGTACATAACAATTCTGGCAGTCGTGGGTTCTGACTAAGAAAAACCTTGGAGTCAATGGTCGTAATTTACAGTCGATTTTATTTATCTCAATATTTCCAAATATATACGCGTCATGTATTATTTGAAAACTACTGTTTCCTTCAAAAATCAAAAGTTTATATTCTCCTCAGCGTATAAAAACTAAATGTGAGTTGTTTAAGTAGACATTTAAAAAAATTATTTTCGAACTATGTCTGCTAACATCTCTGACAAGAAGCAATGCTATCTTACCTCTGACGGTGTATTTGCAACGAATGATAATACTGACGAATAGATAACGATGGCAATTACGGTCTTTACGATTGGAAGACTGTCCCGTGTGACAAAACTAGCTCGCGAGTAGCTATCAGAGAGAAGAAGAATCACGTGATACCTAAGAAAAACGTGGACAGAGGAATTGCAAAAGGTAATAATGCTTAATTCGTGAAGAGGACGGGGATGATGATATGAAGATGAGAAGGAAAGGAGCACTAGAAATTCTGAATTATTGCTGCCAATATATCTGAAGCTGACGGGGCCGTACTCTGGCAGAAGTCTAACCGCCTGGAAAACAAGATTATTCCTAAGTACCTACGGGCGACAAGGCTATATTAGGAGGTGTACAAACTGTTTAAGTCTTATGTGAAGTACTCTACTGCCGTGACAACTGTAACACAGCTACTTAAGCCAATGATATGAAACTTACAGGATAACCGAAGCTTGGTGCCTGATCAGGAACACTGGGGCGCAGTCGAAGCCCCCATGTAGAGACCTGATCAAAGAGTGGAGAGACTTCTCGTGCATCTTTGTGGCTGCTTTGCATTTATATAGAACGCACGTGGACCAAGATCGCATTTGTAGTCTACAGGCTGGCGTGGGCGAATACAGACGCTAGACCGATTCCTCTTGACCAAATCTGATTTTCTCCAGAGTATGTAACGGGGTCCATTCATTCAGACCCAAGACACCAAAACTAGCTTCTTGCACAAGGATGCAGCGACAGTTATGTACAAGCCGGTGAAGTGGCGAAAAATTCGAGGGCCTGAACCAAACCTTCTATTCATGCTATCGGCGGTGAGACAGTTGAGTCGGATTAGGGAGGATGGCGATTCAGGTAGCCATTCGACCATCCTGATTTACGTTTTCCTAGGTGTGCGTAAGTAGCTTACGCCAAATGCCAAGATGGTTCCTTTGAAAGGCACGGGTGGTTTCCTTCTATATCTTTTCCCTTGCGTTCGGTCTCTAATGACCTCGGCGTCGATTGGATGTCAACCACTAATTTTCCTTAATCATATATGGCCTACAAATCTATAATTTTAGACAGTTAGTTCATGCCTAAGTTCTCAAAAACAATAGTAAACAGCGCTACACCTAGGCAAACCTGCAAGAAAAGCAAGTTACGACCTGGCCATAGCGGGAGGACCATAGCGTCAACGCCCAAGAAAAAGGAGGCGTTGCAATAACAGCGCACACTACAATATTCCTACAAGGGGGTGCTCACACGATACACATTTGTATGCCGATGTCCAGAATGGAACAACAAATAACATTTACTGGCCATTTTTCTACAATACTTGTCATATACTATCACTGTGACAATTATCTGTTCACAATGTCATACGTTTTAACCCATGTTTCGTGTGAATAAACCCCTGGCCTCAAATTCTGATGCTTAAATATAACGTACTAGGTCTTTTTTCTTTTGTTTCGAGAGAGTGTAGACTCTTTCGCACATCATAATTCTTATTCTGGCAGCTTTTCAAACCAAATCCCACAGTAAAACTTTTTCAGACTTTTCTCGCTGGCCTCCTGAGAGTTTAAATATGTGGAGTTCTTTAAAGTTGATGTTTCTCTCTATTGTGCACGCTATAGCAGATGTGGCTGCCTAACAACTTCTTTCATGTGATTCGATGGCTCAGCAGTAAAGTGCCAAAGAATTTTTGGGGAAGTGTGGTTCATCTGTAAAGTACCCAACGTACAGCACCAGTGTGACACATTCTTGAGTACCGCTCGAGTGTCTGGGATCCCCACCAGGTCGAATTAAAGGAAAACGTTGAAGCAATTCAGGGGAGGGGGGAGGTTCCAAATTTGATAACGGTAGGTTCAATCAAACCATGAGTATTGCCAAGGTGCTTCGTGCACAAAAGTTGGACTCCATGGAGGGAAGACAGCGTTCTTTTTGCAGAATACTATTGAGAAAATTTAGAGAACCCACATCTGAAGCTGACTGCAGAATGATACTACTCTGCCTCCACCGTACATTTCACGTAAGGACTACGAAGATAAGAGAAATTAGGGCTTGTACGGAGGCATATACACAATTGATTTTCCCACGCTCTGTTTACGAATGGAGCTGGAGAGGACATTACTTACAGTGGCACAAGGTAGCCTCCGCCATGCAACGTACGATGCCTTGCGCAGTATGTATATAGATGTGGACTACAGATCCTCCTATAACTGACTGGGAAAGTCAGTTAAAAGGTCAGAGGAACGCAACGGCGTAACACCTCCAACACAATCATGCTAAGTAAGGCACTGTGGTGACTCAAAAATTTTTCGGATTGACGACTGCCTTACCTTTAAGTAACTTACTTTACCATATCGTCCGTGAGGTATTTATTATTTACACTTTACCTCCTCCTCCTTTGGGGCATACACAATGAGGTGACAAAAGCCATGGGATACGTCCTAATATCGTATCGGACTTCCTTTAGCCGGCGTACGAGCTGCAGTAACTCGACGTGGCATGGATTCAAAAAGTCTCTGGGAAGCCCCCTACAGAAATATTGAGCCATGCTGGCTCTACAGCTGTCTATAATTGCGAAAGTGTGGCCGGTGCAGGATTGTGTGCACGAACTGACCTCTCGATTATGTCCCATAAATGTTAGATGGGAGTCCTGTGGAGTGATCAGGGTGTCCAAATCATTCGCTCGAACTGACCAGAATGTTCTTCAAGCCAATCGTGAGCAATTATGGCCCGAAGACATGGTGCATCGTCGTCCATAAAAATTTCACTGTCGTTTGGGAACGAAGTCCATGTACGGTTGGAAATGGTCTCCAAGTAGACGAACATAACCACTTCCAGTCCAGGTGGACTAGATGGCCCAGTGCATTCCTTTTAAACACAGCACACACCATCACGGAGCCACCACTAGCTTCCACAGTGCATTGCTGACTGTTGTGTCTAGACAAGACAGCCTAGACACCATGAGAGGAAGCCGAAAGGCACGCGCTAAGCTAAAGCTGGATGGCGTGAGGTCTGAAACAGGAAACGTAATAAATGCTATAAAGAAAAGTACGTAGCTGCTGGAATACTTAACTTTAATCCATCCTTTTTGGTACATCTGGAGATTGTGGCGATACAAGTGAGACTCTTTAGATACATGCAATGTTACTAATGGCGCCTTGCTAGATCGTAGCCATTGACTTAGCTGAAGGCTATTCTAACTATCTGCTCTGCAAATGACCAATGCTTCGTCCATGTAGTCGCTAGCAAAGTCGTCCGTACAACTGGGGCGAGTGCTATTCCGTATCTCGAGACCTGCCTTGTGGTGGCGCTCGGTCTGCGATCACCCAGTGGCGACACGCGGGTCCGACATGTACTAATGGACCGCGGCCGATTTAAAGCTACCACCTAGCAAGTGTGGTGTCTGGCGGTGACACCACACTGACCACTTACATTTATGGCTTTCTGGGGTTTGCGCCACTCTCGAGCCCTCCAATCAGCTCTTACCAACTGAAATCGGGACTCACCTTACCACGACCGCGGTTCTGCAGTCGTCTAGGGTCCAACCGATATCCTCACGAGCCAAGGACAGGCGCTGTAGGCGATGTTGTACTGTTAGCAAAGGCATTCACGTCCGTCATCTGCTGCCATATCCCATTAACGCCAAATTTCACCGCACTGTCCTAACGGATAGGTTCTTCGTACGTCCCAGATTGATTTCTGCGATTATTTCACGCAGAGTTGCTTGTCCGTTAGCACTGACAACACTGCACAAACGCCGCTGCCCTCGGTGGTTAAGTGAAGGCCTTTGGTCACTGTAATGTCCCTGCTGGGAGATAATGCCTGTAATCTGGTGTTATCGACACACTCTTGACATTGTGGATCTCGAAATTTTGAATTCTCTAACTATTTGACAGAGCACTGAAAGATCTGAGTCGAAGCAAGGCCTCGGGAGTAGACAACATTCCATTAGAACTACTGACAACCTTGGGAGAGCCAGTCCTGACAAAACTCTACCATCTGGTGAGCAAGATGTATGAGACAGGCGAAATACCCTCAGACTTCAAGAAGAATATAATAGTTCCAATCCCAAAGAAAGCAGGTGTTGACAGATGCGAACATTACCGAACTATCAGTTTAATAAGTCACAGCTGCAAAATACTAACACTAATTCTTTACAGACGAATGGAAAAACTGGTAGAAGCTGACCAGAAGATCAGTTTGGATTCCGTAGAAGTATTGGAACACGTGAGGCAATACTGACCCTACGACTTATCTTAGAAGAAAGATTAAGGAAAGGCAAACCTACTTTTCTAGCATTTGTAGACTTCGAGAAAGCTTTTGACAATGTTGACTGGAATATTCTCTTTCAAATTCTAAGGGTGGCAGGGGTAAAATACAGGGAGCGAAAGGCTATTTACAATTTGTACAGAAACCAGATGGCAGTTATAAGAGTCGAGGGGCATGAAAGGGAAGCAGTTGTTGGCAAGGGAGTGAGACAGGGTTGTAGCCTATCCCCGATGTTATTCAACCTGTATATTGACCAAGCAGTAAAGGAAACAAAAGAAAAATTCGGAGTAGGTATTAAACTCCACGGAGAAGAAATAAAAACTTTGAGGTTCGCCAATGACATTGTAATTCAGTCAGAGACAGTAAAGGACTTGGAAGAGCAGTTGAACGAAATGGATAGTGTCTTGGAAGGAGGATATAAGACGAACATCAACAAAAGGAAAACGAGGATAATATAATGAAATTTTGCGAATGTAGTCGAATTACGCCGGGTGATGCTGAGGGAATTAGATGAGGAAATGAGACACTTGCAGTAGTAAAGGAGTTTTGCTATTTTGGGAGTAAAATAACTGATGATGGTCGAAGTAGAGAGGATATAAAATGTAGACTGGCAATGGCAAAGAAAGCGTTTCTGAAGAAGAGAAATTTTTTAACATCGAGTATAGATTTAAGTGTCAGGAAGTCGTTTATGAAAGTATTTGTATGGAGAGTAGCCACGTATGGAAGTGAAACATGGACGATAAATAGTTTGGACAAGAAGAGAATAGAAGCTTTCGAAATGTGGTGCTACAGAAGAATGCTGAAGATTAGATGGGTAGATCACGTAACTAATGAGAAGGTATTGAATAGAGTTGGGGAGAAGAGGAGTTTGTGGCATAACTTGACAAGAAGAAGGGATCTGTTGGTAGGACATGTTCTGAGGCATCAAGGGATCACAAATTTAGCATTGGAGGGCACCGTGGAGGGTAAAAATCGTAGAGGGAGACCAAGAGATGAATACACTAAGCAGATTCAGAAGGATGTAGGTTGCACTAAGTACTGGGAGATGATGAAGCTTGCACAGGATAGAGCAGCATGGAGAGCTGCATCAAACCAGTCTCAGGACTGACGACCACAACAACTATAATTTCCGAAATGGAATGTCCCATGCGTCTAACACTTACTACCATTCCGCGTTCAAAGTCTGGTAATTCTCACTGTTCGGCCATAATCACGTTGGATACGGTTTCATATAAATCACCTGAGTACGAATTATGGCTCCGCCAATGCACTGCCTTTTTATACCCTGTGTACTCGATAATATCGGCAACTGTAAATGTGCACATCGCTATCCCACGACTTCAGTGGTCGTGCGTCGAGTGGACAAGGACAATGGCAGCTGCAACTGCGGCGCGCGACCTAGCCCACGGCACCTTGTGCGTAACGGTGCGCCGGCCGCAGCTGCGGCGGAGGTGCAGACAGCTGGCTACCGGCGTCTGCACGCCACGCAAATCGGTCGTCGACCGCCGGCCGGACAGCAAAAGACGCCGGCACCGCCACTTTCGTCCGACACGCTACGCGCCGCGGTCACTGACCACCTCCCGCTGAGCCGCAGTGCTTCCCAGGACAGCACAAGACGCTCACAGTAAACGGTTATAAAGAGGCAAACGGTCTACTGAGTTGTTCTCACTGCCACTGTGTATCTCACAAGGCGTTCCGCTTGAGCAACATTTTCCCGCGTAGTGAATAAAGGATTGTATATCTCATTCTACTGTATCTAGTTTTTGCAAGGCGTCTCACGCGTCTTTGACACTCTTAATAATCCATTTAAAAAAGTGAGATACCAAAAGCAGTCTACTGCAAGTGACAGAACGAACGCAAATGGAGAAACTTGTTCTTGTGTAGTTAGCACTCTTAACATGTCTTGTGCGAGATGCAACCAAGTTTCTCTCCTAATAGAACGATATATATTTTTAATGCCATCCGGTAGCTGTTGATGCAAGGAACATATCAAGTTTACAAAAATGGAATGCCTTGGTCCGAACAAGATAGGGAGATTACGGTTTCAGGTCCCCTCAACGCAGCAACAAGCCCGGAATGGGCAAGGTGATCAGCCACGCTATAGGTGGATGTCTATTACGATGGGAAATTTGAAAACTGAGGGCTGTTCATGAACACGGGCAACACTGCAGTGCCGCTCTTCATTTGCGCATGCACCACGTAAAGAAAAAATATGAGAGCCAGCGTCATTAGGGACCGAGCACAAGCTCCGATTGGACACTGTGTCCTAATTGTTCCATACCACTAGTATCACAATGAGAAGTACTAAGCAAAACTGGCACACGCCTTGCCTTTCAATTAAATTGAGAATCAAATACTCCAAAAATCCATTCCTTATGACTCAGTCAGTAGGCAACGTCACAAGTAACAGATGTCCAATTTCGTAAACATTAGCAATAGCCAATAATTTCATTTTTGCACATTTGATTATCAGGCAACAGAAAAATTGAAAAAAGCCAAGACACAAGAACAAATAGGAACACATGTTAGGAAACTGGGTAACTACGATGTAACTTGAGTTTTCTTCCGTTGGCTTTCAAACGGTAACTCAAACCGAATGTCATCTAACATCACTCAACTACCTTTTACTGTGTGGCCCACAAATATGATTTCATTTGCCTCTTTCTGTATAGCACGGAAGGATGACCGTGACGGACACCATCCGTTAATTTACGTGCCATATCCGTCAACGTCGCTCGACAATTGTCTCAACTATGGCGATCCGCTTGGTATGAGTGACAGATGGCCGTCTCACGAACACGTAAGAATCATTGGTGCTACTTGTAATGTCTGTCACCACAGAACGATTTCCAGGGTGCAACGAGATATTCTACTATTGTAATATTCTGTGACTATTAATTCGATTCCGAAGTTGCGTTAACTACAGAGGAAAAATGAAGTACAGAAACACAAGGACTTAGGTAGAGTGTCGACATACGGCAGGGGACAGACAGTATCAGATCCTTTTATAAAGAACTCTGTAAACATTTTCCTTTCTTCGAAAATTGGACCCGGAGACAATGTTACAAAATTAAGATGACACGTAGACACTTACGAGCATTTTACTTTTGTTGAATTATCCGAAGAACCGATTATGGACCTAAAGGCTTATCTGGAACAAGAAACAGCAGCATATATACCTCAGTAAGGCGAGAATCCCATTGGCACCACGAGCGTAGTTCTGTTCATAAAACGACTGTATCACGAACCTTAGTCCTTTTGGATGAGACTGTAACAAATAATTACCAGTTCGCTGATCGCTATTTAACAATTTCCTCACTTTACAACAGCGAGGTCAACCAGATACTGAGCAATTTTCCGAGAGATGCTCACTAAATAACTTAAACCAAATCGCACTTTATTGATTACTGGGTTGTACATATTTGAAGTCCCAAACCAATCATCATACTCTCTTACCCATAGAAAACTATAAGTGAAAACAGGAAAAAAGGAATATTACACGAAGAAACGAGGCCCGTCATCGACGTCGTTCAGGAGTGGAATAGAAGCTAGTCGCGAGTGTAAGAAACTACCCATCATTTGCCTGAATTGATTAGGCAAATTACGAAACAGCTGAGTGGAAGAGGATTTGATCCCGACCTTCAGAATACTAGTCAGAAGACACCTGCCATTACATCGCCTCGCTCGATGTGAATCAGTATGGTTTATTCTTTGTCTCTCTCCTTTTTCGGGAGACGTTTTGATCTTATGAACTGCTCCATCGGGCAGTAGAAAATTATCTGCTGGATGTCTTCAAGGTGGTTTAGGGACTATGGTGGAAAACCTAAATCAAGGTATATAGGACGGTATCTGAAAGTTTCCCCCCTTGGCACTGACCGGTGTCTTAAAATTTACAGCCTACCTTAGTTGGTCCGTTCCTTATTCGACTGATGTAGACTGCCCGTCAAGACGCTGTGTATGAGCCTGCTCCACTGTAATACTGAATGGGAACCAGAGCTTCAGGCCACCTCCAATAATGAGAGCGACGTGGACGCAGATGCACGAAACGGGAAGCACGCCTCGTCATCCTCAGCTGGCTGTTTCCGCCCGCCGCAGCTGTCGCGCCTGATGACTGATGGCCTAAACCGAGCGGTAATGTTCTGCTACGAGCTGTGTGTCCTACTCTATGGGCACACAGTCCAGTTAACGCTTCGTGCCAAGGCGCTCACTGTGCTCTTGCTCCTAATATTCAAGCGTCCATGAACAACCGCGAAATTCTAACTTATCGCTGGAATGTTTCACACATTCGTTACCTCGGCCAACTGTAAAATGAATTGCGCAGGGTACGTCTACAGTGAGCTTTATGAGCAGTCGTCTACGACCGCCGTGGTAGGCTTGTTTCACAGTGTTGAAACTGTTGTTACATTAGCCAGCAAAGCTATCAACCCTAGCTGTAAACATCACATTGGGTATCTTTACATACACACATACTTACATACATAATTCGATGTCGTTCATTGATAACTACTTCCAGGAAACAAAACAAATGCCTACGGAAGTAAGTCGTTTCCGTCACACTCTATAAACAACCGGCGTTAACTATACTTCAGTAAACTGTCACAAAAAAAAAAAAAACTCTTACTGTGGTTCAGGATATCTGCTTCGTTCCTTGGAGAAGCTGTTACTATACATTGTGTGTTTTTAATACGGGGTGGTCAAGGTAAAACTTTCAGTGCTTTGTTCTCCACTACCTTGCAGAAGATGAGACGGCAATGAAATGCATGAATGCAACTGAGACTGGGATCACAAGTATCTGAACGCAGCCAATGAATCTTTGGGTGAGTCCGTATTTTACGACCATGAGTCAACAGCCACCCCTAGCAGCGTCCGATCACCCGCTGTGTGCCCACACCCTTCCCCAAGTGTGACTCACCTAATGGTGCCTCCTGTCTGCGGTAAATAAACGCCTAACTAGTACGCACAACTCTTACAACTGTCACTGAACTAGATTACAGTGTAAGTACTCTTCTGTGGCAAACGATGAGCGTCACTGTGACGAACACTTAGAAAACGTATCTCTAAGCGAAACAAGACGCGTAAGACACTGATTTGTTTACAGAACGCTAACAAGTTGAACAATGTTGCCAAAGGCTGAGTTAACATGCAGTAATACAAAAAATAAATAAATAAAACAGGAAAGAAGCAATTGAAAATAAACATTACGAATTATTTCTCCCAGGTGCATAACTGCAAACTCGCTGTAGCTTATGGCGTTGACGCGTTCATGTATCTGGCTTAGCACCTCTTTGTGTGCACTAATAATTGATGATAACCATAGCACAAATATCATTCACAAAACCACAACGCCAGGCACCTTCAGCGACAATGCTAGAACGCGCTTTCAGTAATCAGCAAATAACGGTGCAAAGGAACAACTGATCAACATTAAAGATCTACTCGTATTGATCAGATGACATAGCTACAGTTCCTGTGGTCACAACATCTGATATCTCAGCAAGCAAATGTTGTTAATCACAATTGTTTGAATATTTACATTTGCTTACATCTACAGAGCACTTCATTTTCTGGAAGTTTTCATCGGATTTATATGCAAGTATAACAAATCTCTATTGGCAATGCTACAAGCAGTCAAATTTTTGCAAGAGCACGTAAACACACATTGTAAACAATGGAAAACGACGATGTTTTCGCTCACCTTAAAAACACGTGATGTCTCCTGAAAGCTGATTTGGCGGCGTCCCGCTAACAATTGTTGTGTGAAGAGGGTACCGAAACGACTTCGGATTACTATAGGCTTCGCACGACGATTTCAGTCATCCACACGAACTCTCGGCACAGAGAAACAGCCGCCAACACAGACCGAGACGCACTACGCTCGCTCACCGCCAGAGATGCTACCAACTACCACGTCCCCCACCATGGCGGCCGGCGTCTCGCACTTTCGGCCAATAGCGGCGCAGCTTTCGGTCAGCCAATGGCTGACGCCGTTGCATCGCTCACCGCGCGAAACGCTCTACAGCGCATGTAAGACGCGATATCTTACTCATCTTCGTTATGCTTTTAATTAAAACTGAATTGATAACAAGGTCGTCTGGAGGTCTATTAACACTGCTAATAAACCTAATGACGTGACAGGCAAGTGTCCGATACATTCTAAAAATGGAAAGGAGATTATGGTAACGTCCCGTCGACGACGATGTTATTTGAGGCTTAACACTCACTTGCTTCTGTTGGACAAGTATGCAGACGGAAATCGGCTGCGTCCTTCGGAAAGGAACCATTATGTGATTTGCCATAAGTGGTCAGTGGAAGGATAGAAACATTAAATCTGGTTGACCGGATCGAGATTTGAATCTGCTCCTCCTGAATGCGAGACCAGTTACGTAACAATTGCGTCACATCACTTCTAAGAAATCGATAATTCGATTTTGAAAATTTCGAGGCCAAACCACCCTCATAACTTAACATTACTATCAGATAATACAGGAACTGATTTGGAATTAAAAAGCGGCATGTTATACAAATATTCATTCATTTAATGAACATTTTAGCGACTGTATTTCCAAATTTCCTGATGATTGAAAGAACGTCTTCCAGAATCTGCAATAGATAACTAATTTTGTTCTGGCGACGTGAATTAACACATTCAAATTGGTAAGTTTGGTGTGGTTATCGACCATCGTAAAATGTAGAACTTAAATTCACCATGTGTTGCAGCTTACGGCTGCTTTGACTGTAAGTGTCTGTGATCACAGAAAATCAAAATAACTGTACACAGAAATAAATAGTTTGAGGAGAATTAATAAACCATTGTATAAGAAAGCGAACACGTAATATGAATTAGATAACACAAATGAGACCTGAGCCCACTAAAGGGCCATGAAGTTGATTTGAAATTTAAACTTGTTGAGTTCACAGATGAATACTGCAGTAGATCTACACGAGTAAAGGGAGGGTAAACGAAACTGAATTTGTTTAACAAAAAAGAAATTGGCCAAGTGCCTCGTTTTTACAATGGAGAATTTTGAAATAGATATTCACGTATAAACATTGCAAAATGTACACTTTATAGCAAATGCATCGTTATAGGTATGATTGTTTACTGTTCGATATTCGGAGTAGATTCTGCAGATACTCAGTTTACTACAAAGAAGTAGCGGGTCTTCTTTATATGTGTCTGCATTTCTTCCGTTTCTGTATACATCCACAATGCTAAACAACAAACAAATCCGTCGCTAATAAGTTACCATGATGATGTTGCCATTTGGCGAAAAGCACCTATGATTTCATAGTAGACTAAGGCTAAATTCACATAACGGAAATCTGACGCGCATTTCAAACCACGTGTTTAGCTATCTAACATTCGTCTTACAACTGATAATATCAGCGCGCGTCAACGCAGCACTCACTGAAAAAAAATCTTTAGACGCAGACGAACGGGCGTTGACGGGCAGTTAGAAAGGAAGATAGATGGTGCCCGTATGGGCTGTTCAGTTGATCACTCGTTTCCGTCGTAGTAAGATGAATTTTGTGCGTGTTACTGTTACTTTTCTTCGTTAGACGTTGTGAAAAATAAGTGAAACGAAGTGTGAAAATATTGACATCGAGCTACTGATTGACGAAGTAGAAAAAAAAAGGACAGCTTTTTTGAATACAGCGTAGGAATTGTATAAAAATAAAGTTTTGATACGACGACCTCCGCAAGAACTGGTTTTGATCTCCTGTGAGGGAACTGACGCAAGAAAAAGAAAAACATGGGTAAGAAAAGTTCCAACGTTGATAAGTATACGGTCTGGATGTTCTCAATTCTAACTTCGTTAACAAAATAGTTGGTAAAATTAGCCCGAACGTTATCCGCTAATGAAGTGGGCTCTCCATTGCGCGTAGCATTTATACTTGTGAGATTTTCTTGTAAGACATCTTTGCATTTAAATCCATCAGTCGATCCAACATAACTGTAGTGAACTATAATCGCTCTTACAATGTATTCGTCACAATCCACGCAAGCATCTAATGTCCGATGTGGTATTCTGCACCTATTACAAGCTATACGAGGTGTGGCTAGAAAAAAACCGGACTAGTACGGGTGAAACAATAAAACGAATGCAATAAGGCTGAAAGTCGCGTGGCCTGTCACGTGACTCTCTCTCCGCCTACTGCTCGAGTTTCATCTGCCTCCTGCACTCAGTCTGCCCGTGGCGTCTGTTTTAAGTAGTTGACGTTTTGTCTGTGCGTCGGAAAATGTTGAGTGTACACAAAGAACAGCGTGTTAACATCAAATTTTGTTTCAAACTAGGAAAATCTGCAAGTGTAACGTTTGTAATGTTACAACAAGTGTACGGCGATGATTTTTTATCGCGAACACAAGTGTTTGAGTGGTTTAAACGATTTAAAAATGGCCGCGAAGACACCAGTGATGACACTCGCACTGGCAGACCATTGTCAGCAAAAACTGATGCAAACATTGAAAAAATCGGTAAACTTGTTCCTTGTCAACTCCTGTTAACTCAGACACTGCTCTGATTGTTAAACGGCGATCTTGTCGAACAAGTTTACCGATTTTTTCAATGTTTGCATCAGTTTTTGCTGACAATGGTCTGCCAGTGCGAGTGTCATCACTGGTGTCTTCGCGGCCATTTTTAAATCGTTTAAACCACTCAAACACTTGTGTTCGCGATAAAAAATCATCGCCGTACACTTGTTGTAACATTACAAACGTTACACTTGCAGATTTTCCTAGTTTGAAACAAAATTTGATGTTAACACGCTGTTCTTTGTGTACACTCAACATTTTCCGACGCACAGACAAAGCGTCAACTACTTAAAACAGACGCCACGGGCAGACTGAGTGCAGGAGGCAGATGAAACTCGAGCAGTAGGCGGAGCGAGAGTCACGTGACAGGCCACGCGACTTTCAGCCTTATTGCATTCGTTTTATTGTTTCACCAGTACTAGTCCGGTTTTTTTCTAGCCACACCTCGTATAGAAATTACACAGAACTTACCTAAGTGCTAAAGTTAGTCGATAGTTAAATATCTTTTTTTATACAGTATAAGTCAGCTGCTTTCCGCCGTAGGGTCCATTAATCTTTTCATCACCAAAAAGCTTCGTCATTTAATATCATGTAAGTGCTACGTCGAGCTTTTCTGTTAAAGGTCTTTGTTTTGGTATATGTAAAGATTTTCCAGTGTGTTTTTCAGGGAGAATGGAATCTCTGAAAATTCTGTCTTTTCCATAAGCGCGAATGTCTGTCTAGGTAAAGCGATAATCAGTCACATAGCACCAAGAACACTAGAGGGAAAAAAAGTTTATAAGTGAAGTATAAGAATTTGAATGTTCTGTATTTTATACTCTGATGTGTTCACCATCGAGAATCAGGTGTTTATCATCACACTATCCTTTACATTCAACGAGATAACTTTGAATGCTTGACGAGTAATACCAGATATAGTCGATTTTCCAATTTTTGATGAATGGAGTAGCTCTGGCGTTGAACACTGTTTGCAAGGTATCTGAAACCGCCAACAGACTGCGAGAGGGCTATGCAGCGACTAATGCGCTCTACCGTTCGTCATCCGAACTCTCTTGAAACTCGATCACGCGATAGCGGGCGTCAACGCGTGTTGTATCTGATCTTAGCCTAATTGTATCTACCTTGAAACTCTGAGTTTCTTGCGTTGTTGACGCCCCGTAGGTGAAACTTCTAAAAAAGAAAATGTACCCAATTTGTGAAAACCGCAGTATTCGGAGACAATAGAGCCAAAGGAACAAAATGTACTCGCATTGTTTGGCTTATTTGGGGCGAAGAGCATATTTCGTTTTATTTGAATAACTGGATTTTACAGAGTATTGGTAACTCCACTCGCAAAACAACATACGCATCTATCCGATGCGGTAGTGACCATAACAGAATATGTACGAGGTGTGATAAAATAGTAACGGGAATTTTTGTTTTTCTTAAAGAATCATCGTTTATTCATCAAAATCGCATTGTTCCCTCCAAAATAATACTCACTGAGATACAATGTTCTTGTGACAGAGGTTTTACCAATTATAGAAGCACTTATGGAACTCCGTTCCCGTTATGGTTTTCAGTTCCTTCAGCGATTCTGTTTTTACCTTATTAATGATGGCAGAACGACGTCATATCATGGTTCTGTTCAGCCTTGGGAATAGAAAGAAGACGCAGGGAGCCGTGTCCGTCGAATACGTTGGCTGAGGCAACATAACAGTTTTGTTTTTGTTAAAAAATCACGTACAAGCATTGAGGTGTAAGTGGGATCATTATCATCACTGTGATGCAGTTTTCCACGGTTCTGGTCGTTTTTATTTGGACTGCTTCGCGCAAACAGCGCATAACTTCCAGGTAGTATCCCATCTTGACCGTAAGACCACAAGGCAGGAACTCATGATGCACGATCCCATTGTAATCGAAGAATACAGTCAGAAAAATCTTCACACGGGATCGAACTCGTAGATTTTTTTCTTTGGGGGGGGGGGGGGGGGGGGGGGGCTCTTCAGGCAGTTTCCATTGGGACGATTGGGCTTTAGCTTCGACGTCTTACCTCTATAGCCCTGTTTTGTCACTTGTTATAACCTTCCGTAGAAGTTCTAGATCGTTGTATACTTCATTCAGCAGTTCCCAGTTCCTGAGCAATGTCTACGCGACGTCGTTCGTGGCGGAAATTCAACAATTTCGGAGAACACTATACTCCTACACGATTCATCCCCAAAACACCCGAAAAAACTGCTTGACATGAACTAAAGGATATGTGACAACATCAGCAACCTCTCTGATGGTGATTCGGCGGTTTTCCACAGCGTCGTTAGTAATTCATGTGCTAGGGTGTGCAGGGTGGTCGCCGTCTTCAGCATCTTCTCGGACCTTCTTTGAAACATCCGTAAACTCTTGTCTTACTCATCGTAGATTCGCCAAGAGCCACTGTCAACATTTCGAATGCGGTGCTGCACTTTATTCCATTTTTCAAGCACAACTGATTGCAAATTCTTTGATTCATGTTTTTGGAAAGTAAAAATTCACCGAGCATTCCGGAACAAGTATAATATTTTCGACTCTCAACAGTAAATTAAATGTTCGAAACATCCGAAAACGCAAACATACATCAGGAATATGTATACCAACAAGATAAAAAATTGAAAATCTGATTTATAAACACTGAGAAATTAAAAAAATCCGTTACTTTTTGATAACATCTCGTATATCCGCTGCTTGCGGTACGGTTCGGTACGCTGTACCAGTCACGAGGACAAAGTTTTTGTCACTGTCCCCCCCCCCCCCCCCCCCCCCCTTCCACTCCCTTGCCGTACTCGGAAATATAACTTGTCGTCACGCTCACTTTTAAAGTGCAACAGATGCCTTCGATTTTAATAACAACAATAAAATGTATTAACAGATGAAATTTTTATTAGAACTTCAAAATAAGCTTGTAAGATATAAACCGCAAAGTGTTTGCTTCAATAAAGAAATAAAGAAAATGGGTATTTCATTCTAAGCAATCAAGAAAATTGAAAGGAACTTGCCAGATATTTCAAAGAACAACTCAGCAGCCCAGGACTAACACGAAGGTTCCCACCACAAGAACCTGAGGACAGTTTTCCAAATTCATTACTGCCAGATGAAGAAGAAATTGCCAGTCAGATCAAAAGACTCAGAAATAATAAAGCGTCGACGGAAGATGGTATCACAGCAGAAACTCTTAACGACCATAAAAGAAATGATCAAAGTCGTGCAAGACATTTGACAAACAGAACAAGATCCAGAAGATTGGAAAATGCTCCAATTCACCCACTGCACGAGAAAAGAGACAGAACAGCTGTAAATGACTACAGAGGAATCTCACTAATATCAGTTGCATACAGAACTCTACCCCAGTGTTGTCTGCATAGAGCACGGAATCATCTTGAACCGAACATTGGAGAACATCAGTCAGGATTCAGACCAGACCGTTCACATCCAGAGCAAATCTTGAACGTAAAGCTAATCCTAAGACATTAGAGAACTTGCAGAAAAAAGCGTGGTCTGCACATTTGTTGAAACTTTCCTAGCAAGTTTAAACTCGAACTCGGGACCTTTGCTTTTCGTGGGCAAGTGCTCTACCATCTGAGCTACCCAAGCACGACAAACGCCCTGTCCTCACAGCCCTACTTTCTCCCAGGCTGTCTGTGGCTAAGCCATGTCTCCACAATATCCTTTCTTCCAGGAGTGCTAGTTCTGCAAGGTTCGCAAGGAGAGCTTCTGGCCGGCCGCGGTGGTCTAGTGGTTCTAGGCGCTCAGTCCGGAACCGCGCGACTGCTATGGTCGCAGGTTCGAATCCTGCCTCGGGCATGGATGTGTGTGATGTCCTTAGGTTAGTTAGGTTTAAG
Organism: Schistocerca americana; assembly: GCF_021461395.2. Lineage (NCBI taxonomy): Eukaryota > Metazoa > Arthropoda > Insecta > Orthoptera > Acrididae > Schistocerca > Schistocerca americana. The sequence goes on from NC_060120.1 coordinate 386,496,340, forward strand.
TAGTTCTAAGTTCTAGGGGACTGATGACCACAGATGTTAAGTCCCATAGTGCTCAGAGCCATTTGAACCATTTTTTGAGAGCTTCTGTGAAGTCTGGAAGGTAGGAGGCGAGGTATTGGTAGAAGCAAAGCTTTGAGGACGGGGCGTGAGGAAAATTTCATAACAGTGCACACTCCGCTGCAGAGTGAAAATCTCATACTGCACATTTGTTGATAACAAAAAGGCTATGACTCAGCTGAACGCGACTCACTCTTCAAAATATTAAAATAACGAACTCTAGATGTGAAAACAATTGCTATCATAAAACAGACATTGACCGATACAAATTCCAAGGTTAAATTTCTTGGGAAACTCTCGGAGCCCTTCGATAACAAAAAGGCAGTAAAACAAGGAGATGGGCTGTCTCCATTACATTTCAACTGTTGTCCCTCAGAAAGTGATACGACGATGGCGCAAACGGAAATCAGTCCTCAAATTTGACCAACAAATCACTCCAGGTAGAGGCAACTTGTCTGTAGATTGTCTAGCATTTGCAAATGATTTAGCTACATTACTTGTGTCATTTCATCAGCCCAACATCAAATTGTATCCTTGAACGAAACTGCAGCAAAATTCGCTCTCCAGACATCTTTTGAAAAGGCAGAATACATAACATGTAACATATAAGCACCAAAATTCATGGGGAGGAATATGGCAAAATTAAACGAGCTCCACAATTTAAATATTTTGGTGTAACAATACAGAAAAATTGAACTGGAACAAAGACAAACGAAATTAGACGCCAAAAGATGGAAGCTGCATTCAGACTTATCCGAAATAAATGCAACGAGAAATGTATCTCCGGGCACACAAAACTAAGTTATTACAATACAGCAATTCAAACACAATGCCTTTATGGCTCAGAAACACTAATTCTGACAGGAAAACTAACATTGAAAACGTAAAGAACGAGGATCACAGAATCTTAAGAAAAATTCTAAGCCCAAATCATGTAGATGAACAATATCGGCTTAAAGCAATCAGTAAATCGATCAAAACATAAACATCTACAGTGGCTTTAGGAAACTCTGGTTAAAATTCTATGGATACATTAAAAGACTTAATCCAGACAGGCCTACAAAACAAATAATCAATTTTTTTGGCAACAGGAGTAAAGCCAAAACGGATACGATGAAATAAATGGGTTGGCTAGATCAAAACTGATCTGAAACTTGCAGGAATTACTCCAGAAGATGTCCAAAATCGCGAAATCTTCAGGATCATAATTCACAAACTGCATGTTGGCCAAGAGGAAAACCAGATGATAACTAGGACAACATAGTCCGAAGAGAGAAAGGAAGCCCACAGGAAGAGGTTGAAAGTAATATAGGCACAAAGAAGGGTGCTTATTCGCAAATAATGATAATAATAAAGTGTAAGATTTGTTTTAATATAATAATAATAATAATAATAATAATCAGAAGAAGAAGAATATTTATAATAATCAGAAGAAGAAGAATATTTTGTTTCCATCAGTTTTTAGTACAATTGGAACTGTAATTCAGAGAAATATCGTAGCTGAAAGGATACCTTGCGAAAATTTGAGAAGTAAATGTACCATGCAGTTGATTTAAGAATAATAATATCAAGAAACATGCGGCGGGGCGGGTTAAATGTCGTGTTACATTGCGTAATTGCTTGTTTGATCACTTATCTTCGGCGTACTGTTCCAACAAAAGTTCCACCTACCTCAGTACGGAGTCTGATCAGCAGCCCGTTTATCTGCATACGTAGATACTGTCCAGACGATGTTAAAAGCAGCGTTGAAGAAAAACATCGTCAATACTTTTTTGCAAAGTCCGCCCAAACTCTGGTAGCAAGCTATCCTGTAATATCTTATAACGATTTTCAGGTGGAGGGCGATTGCTTCATTCTTTTAGAAAAAAATGTGAAAATTCCGTAACAAGTTCTTTATTTCTTTAGGTTCACAATTAAAGAATTAGACATCAGCTCGTATTTATTTAAACGACTAATATCAATGTCCTCAGCTCACAGTTCATACAACCCAGGATACACGCAAGACAGCCAGAAATGTGCTGAAGTCCGACCCGAATTATTACGTGATCTGCAGTCGACTATATGAGTTTCACATTCGGGCTTTTTTTTAGTGGATTTATAATAAAGAAACTGCTCGCCAACTATTCCATAGATGAATATGAAACATGCCACGCGGAATTTTACAAAGGCCGAAAGTTGACACACGTTTATCTTTCCAACTAAACACTTCACAAAGCTCAAATTTCCACAGTCTGTCCGTAAATGCAACTGTTTTCACGGCAATACAATCTGGACGCGAGAAACCAATAACTTCTTCATTTTACTCATAATGTAAAAGGGCACGTCCATCTTGACCTGCACGTCCGATAGCTAGCCAGCGACCAGGGCCTGTAACTACTTGCAAAGCGCAGGAAATGGTTATCTCTGATTGGTTGTTCAAAATGACCAGCCAATCAAAACAATCCTTCGAGTTCTTTCTCGCGCTAAAACTGTCTTACGCCAATCAACATTCACAGATGCATTTACGTCACTTCATCATGCAAATATTAATGAAATGTCTAACAAATCCAAACGAAAAGAAAACTAATCTTGAAATAACTTTAGGAAAACTTTAGAAAACTATTACTCTGCAAATGGTTATTCTTGCTGCCTTCTTATAAACGCAAGTACCCTTGGACATACGTCATCAGCACGGTGGGGAAATTACATCTTTCATTGCAACTTGGTTGCTTAACACTTTCCCATGACATAGTTACGTAATGTTAAACATGAGATAATACTGAATTTTTTCGTATGTTCCACATACACACTCTCACTCATTCTCATTTATTCACACAACACATCAAATAAATACTGATCTTTTCTGAATTTTATATTACGAAAATGAAAAACAGTCACCGTTTTTAATTATGAAAATTCAAACAAATTGACCTAACATTTTGTGAACTTCAGTAATGATTCCAAATGATACTAAAAGACAAACTGTTATGAATCCTAACTGACTTTAATCTTACAAGTGTCGATTTGGGGAGTTTTAGGTAATTTTCCCTAACTCTGAAAGTATGCCAGCTACAAAGCTAAGATTTTTACACAATCTTCTTTTTAATAAGAAAGGGCAGTATATTGACTTTTAACTAAATTGAATAATATTTAATATAGTTTGTTTAGATTCTTAGGGGCTTGAATATTCTGTCGCTCGAATTGACTCAGGTACCGCTTCCCACGGCTAGGCTAGCGACAGGGGCGAATCAGTCACGCTAAAATCCAAGCGGCTGTTTCTATCACCGCCAACGGGTCCGAATCTAAGAGCCGTACTGCAAAGTAGCGCAATAAATGCTATTGCGTATTGACTTGCGACGTTACAAACTCTATAATTTCCACAATATAAAATAGAAGTGTGCGCTCACTGTTAACAATGTTTCACTAAACACTATGATTATGGTTATACGAGAGTATAAACGAGGCAAATACTGCTGCTTTCAGTCGTTTCCGCGTACGTTTCTGAACTCAGTTTATTTATTTATTTATTTATTTATTTTTTTTTTTTTTGGGGCAGAATGTCTTTCTCTTTCATCTTCCCACGGCCCCTCACATGCTCAGTATTTGTTGCACAATAGATGTGCAATAATCTGAGATTGGTATTGACGCATTGCGCAGTATGCTCAGGAAGAATAAGAGCTTTAAAAATATTAACTATAGCTCAGTGTACTGTGTAATATATCGTACCGTATAAGGGTGGTATTGTGCATTACATGTCAGGTCCATGGTGCGCTCCAAAAATCGTAGTGCCACAGCAAAGTAGGCGTCGCACATCAATACCACAGACATTACTGATATCTCACTGGAATTCATGAGGACGAAGCGCTCCTGAAGACACGACCTATCAGCAATCAGCGTTCTCGTACAGAGGTCGATATAGAGTCGATGGACTCGCAACTCGCAACCCCCCCCCCCCCCCCCCCCCCGCGGTCATGGCCCCTAATGATGCAGTCAGCATCGTCTAGTTAGGACACCAGCGCTATTAAAAAGTAGCTGTAGCTTTATAAATGTCGAACTTACACTTCAAGAGAAGAGTTTGTAACTGTTTGCATCAAGTGACGCTTTACTGTTCATAGAGAGTTGTAAATATTCGACACACACCTGTGGTAACAGATTATATAAACTACGGTAAATATTTTTATCATTCGTGTAATAAAGTGAAATAATGTTTCGTATGTTGAGTTCCGATCAGCTATCTCCCAGTGCTATAAGAACCCACAGTTATGACCGGACGACTGTAATTTCGTCAGATCATGACAAGTTCCTGCCGAGAGCGAGAGAAATGAATGAATGAGTGCCAAACGAATTTATACAAATAACTGAAAAAAGTAAACGACAAAAATCGGGAAGGGGGTTGGGAGAATGATGCGAAGGCATCATGTAGCACCTTGAAGAAATGAAATTCCTGACCCAAGGAAACTCCAGATATATCTTTGTACTCAGCAGTAGAGGAAACTGAAGATCATGGTCATGTCAGAAAGGAGGAATGTTTATTTTGGTTGTAGCAGTTCTCAGAATTGACAAATAAGTTCAAGTCATTTTGTGCAGTGAGAATATACAGTCCAATCACATTAATGTGACCACCGTCTACGTTCGACGTCAGCGTGCAATAATCACTCACTGACGGCAAGTGACAGCACTATGAAACTTGTCGGGAGGACACAGAAAACAGTGCAGTTGTTGCCGTAATGCGGAAACGGAGCGATTTGGCAGACGTCCTAAAGACCAAATTCCAGCAGGACCTTGCAACACACCACGGCTACCTCCGCTAACCTAAGAAAATGGCGCGAAAATAGGTCACTTGGGCTACCTCCACTAACCTAAGTCATCCGACCGCCACCTCTTCCTAGGAATTGGCGGGAAAAGAAGTCAGCCTATGCTGGATAGGATGGACATAAGTCTTTATTTTCAGTCTTTATTTAAACAATTAGATGCAGAACCGCCATCAACTGCGCAAATGAACTATTTTTCTGATCGGGTGGCGTAGTATAGCTCTGCACTCGATTGCATCCATCCGCCTCCACCCACATATTCCACATTTGTAGTGTGTTTGCTCTGTTTTACGTATGTCTGTGTGTGTGCATGTGTCTCGGACAGCTTCCAGGACCAGGTCCCGCCGCTGGTGGACCCAACTTCGAACATAGAACACATCTTCGGACGTAACGTGCGGTTGGTCCTCTTGCGAGCCTTATCACAGAAGTGATCTGGTGGATCCGCCTCTGAACAGCGTTCTGGATGTATAGTGCGCGGCAGATCCACAGTCGATTGCTAACTCGGATGTGGTATATTGTGGATCTGCATCCTAACATGGCTCCATACATCGTGCGTGGCGGATCCACCGTCAAAACTTATCCCGGACGTGGCACATTCTGGATCCACATTCCAACATCGCTCCTGATACAATGCGCGGCAGATCCACACTCGAACGCTAATTCAGGTCTACTGCAAGACCTGGGAATCGTCCGAGATACATGCACATACACAGACATACGTAAAACAGAGAAAACGCACTGCAGTTAGTGGAATATGTGGGTGGAGGCGACTGGATACAATCAAGTGCATTGCTATACTACGCCTCCCGATCAGAAAAAATAGGTCATTTGCGCTAGATGTTGGCAGCTGTACTGCATTTACAAGGAATTTTAGAACACGGAACGAGAGGTGATGTCATGAACGCATTGATACAAAAGACATACAAAACCGATAGAATTGCGAAAAATGATTGAAAATACGTATAAATTGAAGGAAAATATACTGAAATGTCTGGAAATTGAGGAAGCACCTGCATGTCTTCTGGTTGGCGCAGAACAAATCTTGTGCAAGGGAACAAGTGTGCGACTGCAAGAGGAATCCGAGAAAACGTCGACATGGAAGTGAAGGGAACTAGGGAAACAGTCACATTTTTTTCTGTCGAGGCAGCATTCTACTGTATGTCTGTTGAGGTAACAGTGATACACTCGAGTTGACTACTGTATTTGACGCTTTTCAGGAAAACAGAGAACCATCTGCCTCTAAACTTACATGCATCTGCATTAAAGGATAACAGAGAGAGAATGGACAGGGTGATCGATTGAAATGAAGCTGTAACAAGATCGATTTAATGGCAGACTGATGATGCATTCTAGAGAGGGAGACGTTCTGTCAGGATGCAACGGTCGCGTGACATAGCCTGCGTTCGACTCGTATACAACCACGTGTCCTGTATGTGACTTAGAGCACTGTCTGCTCGTGATCAATAACAGTAAACTTCTCGGTCATTTGAGGACTTCCATCTCATGTGTGATGAAACGTGACCCTCCTGTTTCGAAACATTCTTCTAAATGTATGAAGATTTATGAGATGTATTCCATTTCTCTGTCACATCTTGGGTATAAACTCGAGAATTCAGTTTCATAACTACGATGGTTCTAAGTTGGCGATGGGTGTTTGTGAGACACTGCAATCCCCATTTATACATCTGCTTGACAGATGTCCTGTTTACAGAGTTAGTGGCGACATGACGTGTAATTTCACATGTTGGACGCCGCTGCTATGCGTTTATCTGTTTCGTTCTAAGAGGTATTCTCTGTTACTAGCGATCATTTTATATAGGACTGATGCGAGCTTAGTATAATTTCTGAACCGTGACTGAATGTGAACAGTGGACGCTATGCATCTCTGGAAAGCTACATTGTGCCCGTATCACACAGAATCGATATTTTAAGGAAGTAGTTTTTTTCACTTTACAGTTTGTTACTATAGCTACCTGCAAGAAGGATGTATGTCATGCGCTGGAAATAGATTTCTTACAATGGAAAATTAACAGCGCTGCATTCCACATGACTGATAGGTCGGAAACTGAAGCGATCTAGCATTATAGCCTGTTTTAAGTGCAGAACTGTTTAGTCTTAGGGGTGCGTGTGTTTATGATCCCTCTTACCAGTATGCTGGTGGTACTGATCCCAGACACTAGAACAATACTTTAAAATTGATAGCGTAGTTTATTTAAGTAAAATGCTTTGAACTCCATCCGTCTGGAGCTCCATCATGCATAAAAACCGCACGTTTCTTGTTCTTCTTAACCGTCTGCTATTACATCTCAGCACTTTCAAATCTGCTACTATACACCGCTAAGGGGTGCTAGCCTCCTCGACACGGGCGCGTCTGGAGAAATCTTGTGCACCCATCCAGCGTGACAAGCTCCTTTCATAAACACGAGATGTAGCGGTCTACTTCTGGTCAACTGCAGATTAAATCGGTAACGGTGCTGCAGAGTGGGGTGGTCAAAGACTGTGCGAAGGGGTTTTTCAGTCCCTAATTTTATCCTAAGACTGCGAGAATGTTCTGTGACACCTATCCGCATAGAGATAGATCGTAAATTATGCACTATGCTCGAGGTACCAGAAATATGTAGAGCGCTGTCTGGTATACTTTGATGATGTGTATGTTCAAGAATTAACAATAATTGTATGTACTGCATTGTCATCTACCTACATTCGCAACGATACTCGCGAAGTAGAGAAGCGACGGTTTAACAATTATACGGAAATTGTGTAACATGCTGTTGCATCATTCGTTGCTAAAATGCTATTCTTTACCTGTGACAGATGAGTTTAAATGTAGAGGTCGTCAATCACCTTCAGATAGCAGTTTGGAAACGCTCCACAACGCGGCCAAACTCTTCCATTTTCCTTACGTTGTAACTGTCTTTTATTTAAAATCATTCAATGTGTGTGGTGTGTTATGGTAGCAGTGGTAACAACATGACTTGTACCGTGCAACGTCTAGTTTTCTGCGAGAGGTAATGGATCAGAACACATTAATGTCAGTTTAGAACCTGGCACAGATCTCGAAGTCGTGGTGCAAAAACAAAATGTATGGCAGTGTACAAAGTGTGTTACAGTAGAAAAAAAAACAATGTTTCAAACAATGACAGTCAGGGTCACAGGGAGGGACTCATCGACTTATAGTATAGTTTGTAGGATACGGTCATCCTCCTACAGTACAGGCGATGCAACTTTACACTGGTCTGTGCAATGGATCAATAACTGCATATTTAATAGGATTGTCACATGTACTCGATGCCGGCATGCAGTTGGTATTTGTTTTCGATGTATGGGAGCAGAGAGAGAGATGAGGTAAAAATCGTGTGGAGTTATCTATCGGATAAATTTAGTGGAGCTCTTATAGTTTGTAACCTTTCTCTGTTGCATGGTACAGAATAATGAAGATAGCATCTTGGGGTGATAGACGTGAATGGGCCCTGAGGGACACAGATCTGTAGTACCTGTTTGCAGTTTGGAGGAACACCACAATGCAGTAGCAAAATCCATGTCCTTCCCCCACTACCCATATTGTCTTTTGTACTACCTAGTGTTAACTCAGCTTAGCCATCAGGACAGAATGCATTACAAATACTGGAGAAATATCTAGTGGCGACGGCATCAGGGAGTAGCAAATACTGGTTTCATACCACGATCCTTAGCCGAATCACTTTCAAAATTCTCTCTGGTCAGGCATCAGGAGAGCATGACCACCCGACCTCATGGGAAATGTCTAATGCAGCGAGTAGTATACCTACAGTGCGTGTGCTTATGCTGTCTGTCTTCGTGATATATGTATGAGTGTCTGGTGGCCGACAGCTATATGAATGGGGTAAAATGGGCAATTTTTTAGGGCGCAGGATACGAATTGTGTGTTTACTACATCGACATGGTATGTGGTGATATATTGCTGGGTTGGAGATCGGTTTCACGCTCTAATATTCAAGTTCCTGTGCTCAGTGGTAGAGCAGTGTAATTGAGTAAGAGTCCTTCTGTATTTGACGATCTGCAGGCCACTTCGAGGGATTTAACTGTCGGTGCAATATGGTGATCTGTACAAAATAGTTTTTTGCTGCTGAACGTCTTGTCTGCAGAAAGAAAAGAAGGCAGGTGGTGCTTCCACACAGGCAGCATCAGTAACTATTACTGGGACACTATACAATTTCCGAGAGGTCGATTTGGCTCTTATTTTACATAGCCTCGTGACATCAGTATAACATTGAGGACCTTTTAAATGGTGTATTGCCACAGGGACATTTTGCGGCAATGCGTCAGCCATGTTGGGGAGGTCAACATGCATGTATGGCTAGACGCAGCTCACATGTCCCATTAGGATCGCTAGGGAGAAAGCAGTCGATGTTATTCTGGAGCAGATTTCTATAGCGCGACCTGTGACATCAGTATCCACAGGTACTGCGCCAGCAACGGTAAACACACGTGCCCAGAGGCGTCTCGCATATGGGACCAGCATGAGCACACCGCCGCATTGCATGATTTCGACAGTTGATGATTAGCAAGCATGTTTGCAGAGCCTTTTACATGCATTATTTTGGCAATTTACAAGTTGTTTACACCTTGCAAACCTCTGGTGGCATAACTGTGTATTAGGTCAGTTGGACTCTAGACCTCATGGTGAAATGGCTCTGAGCACTATGGGACTTAACTGCTGAGGTCATCAGTCCCCTAGAACTTAGAACTACTTAAACCTAATTAACCTAAGGACATCACACACATCCATGCCTGAGGTAGGATTCGAACCTGCGACCTCATGGTGAAGACACTGGATGGAGCTACTGCCTCTAATTGTTCAAATAAAGACTTCATGCAAACATAAAGATTTACATTCATCCTATTCAGCAGTCCAGCATGGGCTGAGGCATTTCTCCATCATTTTCCCCTTCAGACCACCATCTTAGATTACATCACAGGAGGGGTGATGGCGCCCTCTGGTGGCAGTACTGTGTACTAGGTCAGTTGGACTCTGGACCTTGTGGTGAACACACTTGATGGTGGTAATGCCTCTAATTGCTTAAATAAAGACCAAAAATAAAGACTTACATCCATCTTATCCAGCACAGGCTGAGTCCTTTTCAGCACAGGCTGAGTCCTTTTCCCACCAATCCCTAGGAAGAAGTGGCGGTCGGATCACTTAGGTTAGTGGAGATAGCCCAAGTGACCTATTTTTCCGCCATTTTCTTAGGTTAGTGGAGGTAGCCGTGGTGTGCTGCAAGGTCCTGCTGGAATTTGAACCTCCCGGCATTTTCTGGAGAAGGGAAGGGGAGGGGGTTAGGTTAGTGGAGGTAGCTGAATTGACCTATCTTCCCGACAAAGTTTGAATTTCTCGCCATGACGTCATTGCGACGTTGCCATATCTACTGCCATAATATTGGATCAGCCATTTTGAATAAATTTTGAAACAGTGCAACATTGGGTGCCACATACTTTGTCCTACTACTCACGGGCCATAGATGACCTGGGTGAACGACGATTGTGGATATATATACAGGTGAATGGATGTGCAGCTGTTGAGCAATTAACCGTCCACACAGACCAAGCGGCTACCAACAGTGTCTCCTCAACGAAAATTCAGCGAACGTTATTGAGTATGGGCATCCACAGCAGGCGCCTCGTTGCAAACACGCCAACTGCTGTTCATCAGCGACGAAAGTTTGCACGCCAGTACCACAACTGGACGCCCATCAAGTTTGCTTTTTAGATGAATCACGTTTTATGCCCCATCGGACAGTTGGCCGTTGGTGTGTACCGCCCTACAACAACCGTTGGAGAGGTCGAGTGGAGAGATCATTACAGTTTAGGGAATGTTTTCTTGAGACTCCCAGGATGATCTCGTCATTCTGGAAGGCACAATGAATCCACAGAGGTATGCGTCTATGCTCAGGAACCATGTCTACACCTACATGCAATTTGTTTTTTTCCTCAGCAAGATGGAGGTCAGAACCGCGACGCCCAGCGTTGAAATCAGTGGCCGAGGAATACATTCGAGAAGCACAGCCGCTCAGAATCGGCACGGAAAGGCCGCAGGGGTTGGCATAAAGGGCGTCAATGGAAGCACTCCTTTCCCTGGGGCGTTGATTCCCACACATTTCGCGGTCGAAAACGACAGTTCGCAGTGTGATGAGCACCAGGAAGAAGTCTTCACAACCTTTGACATGCTGATAGCCTCGGGCGCTTCTACCCTTCCCTAAGGACATTGTGGAGCTGTATCTGTCCGCAGTTCGTGGTCGTGCGGTAGCGGTCTCGCTTCCCGCGCCCGGGTTCGATTCCCGGCGGGGTCAGGGGTTTTCTCTGCCCCGTGATGACTGGGTGTTGTGTGATGTCCTTAGGTTAGTTAGGTTTAAGTAGTTCTAAGTTCTAGGGGACTGATGACCATAGCTGTTAAGTCCCATAGTGGTCAGAGCCATTTGAACCATTTTTTTTTTTTAGCTGTATCCCCTCATCGATCGTGATCGCACGTTTCGAGCTTGGTGCGACAGCAGTTTTTACTCTCGTGATCAGCAACATCGCTAACCCATGAAAATGCCATACACATACATTTGTTACTTGTCGTATGACACTGATTGTGAAACCCAGTTGTAATTTTACAATTAATATAATGCACGTCTATACCATAATTCAGTAAGAAGCATTTGTGTAGTACGGATATGGGTAGATAAACGAAAAAAATAAGTTAAAATAGAAACAAAATGCGGGTCGCGTAAGTGTTACGCCGCGAAGCTAGTCACTGTACCACCGCTTCGGTTGCAGATTCACCGCGCTAAATGACATATTAAGTACATCGGAAACTTTGACCGTCGTTTTCTCACAAACGGCCAAGTATCTGCAGATAAGCCGAGACACGTGTTCTCTTATTTTGACTCCTCTTCCACCGAGCAAAGTTTATGGGAAATCGTTTGATGGCACTTGCCGTTTTCTCCTCTGTAGTACCGCGAGGCGACATGTGACTGTTCTGTCACAAGTCTCGTGGTGAAAAGTAATGTAGATCACCCACCCCTTTTCATTGCACTTGTTTGTGTTTAAAAAGATGACGAGATTATGCCGATGAATTGTACTTTACAAGTTCTGTTTATCAGACTGTGTTAGTTGTTTTATTATCCACACAGTATGCATGTAGCACACTAGACAGCGTGTTGAGGTCAGTCGCGTTGTAGCCCTTTTTTATATACGAAAGTGACGACTGTACGAGTCAATAGGCTGTACCGTTACCATCTTCAGGCTTCAGGTCTATTCTGCATCGGAAGCCGCTGTTCTCTTGTCTTCCATTGTGCCTGTTGCTGCAATCCACTAAGGAGACATGTGAGAAGACTTTGCAGTCGACTGACAGAGGAAAATGTATCGCTAACTGAGACTTCGTGGCAATTTAAAACTGTGTGCAGGACCGAAACTCGAATTCGGGACCCTTGCCTTTCGCTGGTACGTGCTCTGTCAACTGAGTTACCCGACCACGACTCAAGACCCATCTTCACAACTTTACTTCCACCAGTACCTCAACTCTTACCTTACAAGCTTTACAAAAGTTCTCCTGCGTTAATTGCGAGACTAGCATTCCTGAAAGAAAGGATACTCCGGAGAGAAGGCTTAAGCGCAGCCGGGGTAATTGTTTCCTCAATGAATTTTCGTTCTGCAGTGGAGTGTGCGCTGATTTGAAACTACCTTGCACATTAAAACTGTGTCAAATAGAGAAACGAACCTGGGACCTCTGCCTTTCGCAGCCAAGTGATATACCGACTGAGCTATCCAAGCAAAACACGATTCAAGATCCCAAGTGCGAGCGCCAGTCTGGCTCACAGTTCCAAATCAGTGCACACTCCGCTGCAGAGTAAAAATTCATGTTCGAAGCAATCCCCAGGCTGTGGCTACTCCATGTCTCCGCATTCTCCTACCTTTCAAGAGAGCTAGTCTCGCAAATTCTGTGAAGTTTGGAAGATAGAAGGAGAGGTACTAGCTAAAGTAAAGCTGAGAGGATGGGACGTGAGTCGTGTTCGAGTACAAACATACCGCCGTTTGAGTCTCATACAGATTCCCGTATGGAGGACATAATGATAGACATCCCTGGGGTTGTGAAGCAGCTGAATGGGTTGAAAATAAATAAATCGCCAGATCCTGATGGGATTCCAATTCGCTTTTACAGAGAGTACTCTGCTGCATTGGCTCCTTACTTAGCTTGCATTTATCGCGAATCTCTTGCTCAACGTAAAGTTTCGAGCGACTGGAGAAAAGCGCAGGTGACGCCTGTATATAAGAAGGGTAGAAGGACGGATCCTCAACATTACAGACCAATATCCTTAACATCGGTTTGTTGCAGGATTGTGGAACATATTCTCAGTTCGAATATAATGAATTTCCTTGAGACAGAGGAGTTACTGTCCATGCATCAGCACGGCTTTAGAAAGCATCGCTCCTGCGAAACGCAACTCGCCCTTTTTTTCACATGATATCTTGCGAACCATGGATGAAGGGTATCAGACGGATGCCATATTCCTTGACTTCCAGAAAGCGTTTGACTCGGTGCCCCACTGAAGACTCCTAACTAAGGTACGAGCATATGGGATTGGTTCCCAAATATAAGAGTGGCTCGAAGACTTCTTAAGTAATAGAACCCAGTACGTTGTGCTCGATGGTGAGTGTTCATCGGAGGTGAGGGTATCATCTAGAGTGCCCCAGGGAAGTGTGGTAGGTCCGCTGTTGTTTTCTATCTACATAAATGATCTTTTGGATAGGGTGGATAGAAATGTGCGGCTGGTTGCTGATGATGCTGTGGTGTACGGGGAGATGTCGTTGCTGAGTGACTGTAGGAGGATACAAGATGGCTTGGACAGGATTTGTGATTGATGTAAAGAATGGCAGTTAACTCTAAATATAGATAAATGTAAATTAATACAGATGAATAGGAAAAAGAATTCCGTAATGTTTGAATACTCCATCAGTAGTGTAGCGCTTGACACAGTCACGTCGATTAAATATTTGGGCGTAACATTGCAGAGCGATATGAAGTGAGACAAGCATGTAATGGCAGTTGTGGGGAAGGCGGATAGTCGTCTTCGGTTCATTGGTAGAATTTTGGGAAGATGTGGTTCATCTGTAAAGGAGACCGCTTATAAAACACTAATACGATCTATTCTTGAGCGTTTGGGATCCCTATCAGATCGGATTGAGGGAGGACATAGAAGCAATTCAGAGGCGGGCTGCTAGATTGTTGCTGGTAGGTCTGATCGTCACGCTGAGTGTTACGGAAATGCTACAGGAACTCGGGTGGGAGTCTCTAGAGGAAAAGAGGCGTTCTTTTCGTGAATCGCTACTGAGGAAATTTAGAGAACCAGCATTTGAGGCTGACTGCAGTACAATTTTACTGCCGCCAACTTATATTTCGTGGAAAGACCACAAAGATAAGAGAGATTAGGGCTCGTACAGAGGCATATAGGCAGTCATTTTTCCCTCGTTCAGTTTGGGAGTGGAACAGGGAGAGAAGATGCTAGTGGTGGTACGAGGTACCCTCCGCCACGCACCGTATGGTGGATTGCGGAGTATGTATGTAGATGTAGATGTAGTTCAGTTGGTAGAGTACTTGCCCGCAAAAGGCAGAGGTTCTGTGTTCGAGTTCCAATGCGGCACACACTTTCAATCTTCCGGGAAGTTTCAAATCAGCGCACACTCCGCTGCAGAGTGAAAATTCATCCCAATCTCTACAATTATTTTGGTTCGGTGTGTCAAGCTTTCTGAGAAGCTAGTGAATCGATGTAGTTTCCTGGTCTACAGATATAACTTCGCTCTCTCGTATAGCCACAATGATGTAGTCCTCCTATCATGAGTTAACCTCCGATATTGAGCAGCTCAGCCATTACGCCCCTTCCCCAGGTGCTTTGTTGTTTTTAAGGTTTAGTATGCTAATTCCTATCTTATCATGTGTCGATGGAATTGAACTCTGGAACTGTTACAGGAGTTTCACAGCTGTGTAGACCGCCAAAGAAATGTTTCGGGATGTGACACTTAGCCTTTGTGCTCGTCTCGTAAAGATCCTCCTGGTGTGCGTATACGAATATTGTGTAATTTGTTACTTGTTACTTCTTCCCTGAAAGCCTGCAGAGATTTCGCATACTGTTCTGTTTCAGACTATTATAGATTTCCTCAAACGTATTGAAGTAATATGTGTATTTAATTAGTTTCATAATTTTGAACGTTTGCTTTTCTTCGTTTTGCCAATGACATTGCACTGTTTGCCTCTGGTGCAGAGACATTTCAGCAACAAATGGAAGAAAGAAACGAAACAAGTTTGAAAGTTGGCCTAAAAATAAATTGCAATCAGATTAAAATAATTTATAATCACCTCGCAGACAAGAAGCAGTACAAAATAACGATGAATTCAGAGACGCAGTTGATGAGTTCTTTTATCAGTGCCAGGGACAGTAAAATAATACACAAGTAAGTAAGAATTAAATAGAGTGCTTTTGATAAATTAAGCAGAATTTTCAAAACTAAGATTTCAATGAGTTTGAAATGGTAAGCTAACAATCAGTGTGCGTTATCACATTAGGTTAACGTCAATGTACAAACTTTAAATGTGAAAACTATTTTAAACCTAAGGTTATTGAGTAAATAATAGACAGAGAGGCATGATGGTAATTACTAGCAGAGACACGAAAACCAATAAATGACTAAGTGAACAGACTGAAGCTCGTTTCGACAAATTTCCCCTAATACTAATAAGTGAATATCAGTATGGCTCCTCAAGCAGCAACTCATATGATTTCCTTCACATTTTTAGGTTACCGTTGACCTATTGTCCCTTTGAGATCCCACCAGAGCCTAATTGTGCTTAAAAGGAAATCATAATCATTCAAAAGGACATCATTTGTGTCACAAATGTAATTTATGTCTCTTCAGCTCTGTCTTTTATTGAAAGCTTGCTTTCTGTACCAGTATGAGAATTATAGGATATCGGTATTACATATTACTGGAAGAAATATATGTTTTGCCAGATATCACGATGTAAAACAGTACTATTGTTGTGATCTTTCGTCCAAAGACTGGTTTGATGCAGCTCTACACGCTAGACTGTCTTGTTCAAGACCCTAAACTGCCCTCCACTAGCGAACTGCCGATTCCTTGATGAGTCAGGATGTGTCCTACCAGCCGATCCCTTCTTTTAGTCAGGTTGTCCCATTACATTCTTTTTCCCCCAGTTCTATTCAGTACCTCTTCATTAGTTACTCTATCTCTCCATATAACCTTCAGCTTTCTTTGTAGCACCACATTTCAAAAGCTTCTGTTCTCTTCTTGTCTGAACAGTTTATTGTCCACGGTTCACTTCTGCCATTTAAATGTATATTCGAAGTTGACGAATTTCTCTGTTTGGGAAATGGTTTCCTTCCTGTTGGCAGTATACTTTCATACCCTGTATACTTTGTCAATCAACAGTTGACACTCAAAGAGCAATACTCATCTACTATTTTTAGTGTCTCATTTCGTAATCTAATGCCCTCAACACTACCTGGTTTAATTCGACTGTATTACATCATCCTTGTCTAACTTTTGTTGAAACTCATCTTATAACTTCTTTTCAAGGCTATATCCACTCTGTTCAACTGAGCTTCCACGTCCTTTGCCTTCTCTGACAGAAGTACAATGCCATCAGAAAACCTCAAAGTTTTTGTTTCTTCTCCATGAACTTTAATTCTCTTTCCAAATTTACGTACTAGCAAAGCATCTCTTGATGCACGAATGAACAAAATGTTCTCTTGAGGTACAAGGTTCAATACTGACAAAAGTATTTGTCCATCTGAAACTTTTACGGTCACTGTCCTACTCGATGATGTTGAATGCTGTAGCTGAGGTCATGAAGTGGTGTAGAGATCTTACTAGCTCGACACTGTATTCACCTCAGAGTGAAGGCGCTGCTATGCGGAGAGAGGAGATGTGGTTTCACGAGCGCCTCACATACTTCGTTGCGGATTGCATCAAGCGCTCGTTAATGTCTGTGGTATCGATTCGTGTTGCCAAGTTTGGTGTGCCATCACAATCTCTGTACGATATCACAATTACCAATGATTAAAATATTCTGTGTGCAACATCCCACCAGGCAGCTCCCTCTCTCATTCCTCTCCCTCAGTCCACACAATATTACTAGCTTCTCTTCTCTTCCTTTTCGTACCATGGTATTCCAGTCTCTTATCACAAGTAAATTTGCGCCTCGCTGAACTATCTGAATAATTTCTTTTATCTTACAATAAATTCTTCGAAACTCTTCCTCTGCAGTGCTAGAAATCATATAGACTTGTACTACTGTGGTGGGTGTTAGCCTTGTGGCTGCCTGGGCTGCGATAAGGCGTACACTACGCTGTTCGTCGAACCTTACCTACATTGCTATTTTGTTATTCATCACTAGCAGCAGGTTCGTGCTTCGCAAAGGAAATTAAAGAAAGGCCTTTGAATACCGTCGTTCTTTAGGCTTCAGTACCTCGGTGAAACGGAAGCCCTATAGGACCACTTTGTCAACAAATTCGTTTTTCCTAACCAAGAAGCTAAAAATAAATAAAACCTATCGAGAGAAGCAAAGAAAATTGGTTTTTAATACACAAAATGAAATCAGTAAATTTGTCTATTCTAGACAAGAAAATTCAATGTTAGTTTCTATTCGTAAAGATTAAATTGCGGCATTTAATTATTTATTAAAATTATATATATATATATATATATATATATATATATATATATATATGTATATATAATATTATATAATTATTTATTAAAATTTCGACAAATCTTCAGTCACATAGGTAAAAGAGAAACGCCGCCGTTTATTGGTTCTTTAGTGTACTGCGAAGTTACATTGTGATGATCGTGTCATAAAGGTGAACATCCGAACTACTAGAATGAGGTTCGCAGGAGAGCTTCTGTAAAGTTTGTAAGGTAGGAGATGAGATATTGCCAGAAGTACAGCTGTGAGGACGGGGTGCGAGTTGTGCTTGGGTAGCTCAGATGGTAGAGCACTTGCCCGCGGAAGCCAAAGGTCCCGAGTTCCAGTCTCGGTCCGGCGAACAGTTTTAATAAGTTTCATCCGAACTACAAAGTTGAACAGACTCATAAAACTTTAAATTACGGTATTTTTTTCCTTTTTATTTTTTTTGTGATCCGATTTCTATGAAATAAAGCCTACATGTTGCCCCAAGCTACACTCAAATTACCTGTGGAAACTCGTTTAGTGTCTTTGGAGATTAGCGTGTTCAAACAAACAAAAAGACATGACGAATTTAGATAAAACTTTAAATCATTATGTCTCCTTTGATGAAATAAGGGCAGTACGTTTTCCAAGCTATGCTCACCTCTCACCTGCGAAAACCCCATGAAAATTCATATAGCACTTTTGGAGATTAGCGTGTTCACACAGACAAACAGAAGGACACACCGAATTTACTGTTTTATTTTTAGTGCAGATGGGCCTACTACTGCATTGCCCCTGTTCGATTTTGTATTGTAACTCTGTACTTACCTGAAGGAAGCCCTGGTCCTCCTGTCATCGCACTTCACTAATAAGACAACTGCATTCCCGTTACACATGTTGAGCATTCAAATCAATTTGATAATGGATTTCCAAAATGCGCTGTAAGTTATGGTAATAATACAGGATAAGTCGTTTATTGTTTCTCGTAGGTATTGCTAATTTGTTTCTTAATGTCAAAGTTTTGTCTGTGGTTTAAAGAGCAGCTTCCTTGTTTTTCTGTTTCTTCGGCTAGTGCTCGCTCTCTCCTGCTTGCGAACTCTGCTTTCTTATCCACTTGACCACATTCATCAACTGGCTTTTGAGACTTCCTTTATCGTCCTAAAAAAGAACTGTCATTTTAATGTATATATTAAAATTATCGGAGTTGAGAAACAATAGCAAGTGTTCGATAGTAACAAGCTCTCTAGAAACTGTACGCAGTTCATGAGTTAAGAAGCTGGTATTCCTCAGTGAAACAGTATTATTTGACAGCGTTCAATAGTATCGAGCTCTCTGGATGTTATACGCCAGTTCGTGAGTTCAGAGGCCGGCCGGGGTGGCCGAACGGTTCTAGGCGCTAGAGTCTGGAACCGCGTGACCGCTACGGTCGCAGGTTCTAATGCTGCCTCGGGCATGGATGTGTGTGATGTCCTTAGTTAGGTTTAAGTAGTTCAAGTTCTAGGGGACTGATGACCTTAGAAGTTAAGTCCCATAGTGCTCAGAGGCATTTGAAACATTTTGTGAGTTCAGAAGCTGCTATTCCTCAGCGAAACAGTATTACTTGTACATGTTCTAATGACCTCATGTCTTACCAGAAGCTCTCATATGGAAGAGAGGTGTATCTGGATTCTGCACAATGGTGTGAAGAGAACATCTAGTGTATGTTTAAGAAATGGAATTTGTTCATGATTACCACTGAATAAACATAATGTACTTTCAAACACCTCTGTGAGTCCTAAATGTTCTGAACTGTAACTGCAGTTTTTGCTGAGAGGTAGTTCTGGAAGTTTTTGTATGCTATTCGGACAGAAAAATAATCACTTAATGTGGTTATGAGTTGTTTCAATGTATTAAAACAGTTAAATCTATCATTAGCTAAAAGTATCAGTATTTAGTTTCTTCTTCTTTCAGTGCCTATCCGGTTCGGATGTTGACAATCATGATGGCTGTTCTTTCTAGTTGGTACCAACACGGAATAGTTCTGCTAAAGACATACTGAACCAGCATCTAAGGTTGTCAAACCAAGACATTCCTCTTCTTCCAGGACCTCTTTTGCTGTCAATTTTCCCTTGAAGTACTTTTTGTAGCAAATCACATCTATTCGTCCTTGATACTGCAACTTTCGGCATTTTACCTTCTTGATTAATTTAGATGTAGTGTTTATTCTTCTCAAAACTGTTACGTTTGTCACTCTCTGGGTCCAAGATATTCTCAGGATCTGCCTATAAAGCCACAATTCAAAGATTTCCAGCTTCTTCTCCATGTTTTTATTTAAGGTCCACATCTCTACCCCATGTAGAAGGACAGAATATACATAGCAGTGCAAAATTCTGGTTTTTGTCCTTAAAGTTAAGTTATGCTTTTGAAGACAGTAGATAGCACACATTTTCTGAAATACACTAGTTGCTTTCACGATGCGAATCTTGATTTCTTGCAAGTTATCCCAACTTCCATTTATTTTGCTTCCAAGATATGTATATTATTTTACAACCATTCTATAGTTCTTAGGTTTATAGCTAAGCTCACTCCTGTAATATATTCCCTACTTACGACCATGAGTTTTGTCTTTGTGGTGTTTATTTCAAGCCCATACTGTCAAATTCTCAGTGTGTATTAGTTTCTCAGACATCAGTTCGTAGTTTTTAAGGGATGTAACTGACTAGAAGTACTGTTTAATGT
This sequence comes from Schistocerca americana, assembly GCF_021461395.2. NCBI lineage: Eukaryota > Metazoa > Arthropoda > Insecta > Orthoptera > Acrididae > Schistocerca > Schistocerca americana. The sequence continues at coordinate 386,516,611 of NC_060120.1, forward strand.
CCCCGATAGACAATCATCTGTCAGCGTTTCATTCTTACTTTGTTTCAGATGGCATATATACGAAGTCTCAAACAGATATATTTAACAGAATATTTAACAGTTTCTTTACTGAATGAGGAAATTTAGGATATGGTCCGGGTCTCTTTTGAAGTATCAGTTAGCTATGCAGTACTGAAATACTCGCGCTTACAGAAATTTTGATTTTATGCGTCTCAAAAACCTGTTCGGAACCTGATATGACGAATAATTCGTCACGGTACTAAAAGTGAAATGCGGTCTTTAAAAAAATATTTAGGGATTAAAAAATTTCAGTGCACTAACTGATACGTTTTTACATTTGGTCTCAGTCACACCAGATGCGTGCTCCAAGAGCTGCATACGAGAAGCATTCATTAAAGCAACTTTGAAGGGCTGTGTGCTGAAATGATAATTGTGTGCGTCGACTTCCTGAAACTATCTCTAATATCAACTCCAATCCGAGTTACAATACTCTAGAAATAGTTCATATAATATGACTTGTATGGGTGTATATTTTAATAACGGTAATCACGACGGTTTGTGACTTCATACAAACGGATATACATGTACACCATGAGCTGCTCTACATACGAGTAGAAAAGCAAAGAGGAAATTAAGGGTTGATACTTTTGGTCGCAATTTTTGTAGATACGTGCTATAAGCAGCACGAAAACAGTTTTATTAGTCTCCGCATGCTAGATTTGATGAGTCTCAATTACCCTCTAAAGTTTTAAATATAGCGAGGTGTTATGTAATTGCATTGTAAGCCAGAATGAATCTTGAGCAAAAGCTAACAAGCAAAACAATTTAATTGATGCGAATGCCCGTTTAATTGGTCGCACTTCATAGTTATGTATAATGCGAGAAACAACAAAGCAGTCAGACCTTATCGGCATTCTCAACGGCGCCGTAGTCATTAGCGATAAGAGATTTATGAGCCGTGTGCGACGTAGTTAACAGCCCCTTCTTCCTCTATTGCACTTCTGTCACATTCGTAAGTTCTTGAGACTCTAAAGAAGATGTAACGCCAGGATAAAACAAGCAAATTTCAAAAGTCAAGCAAATTTAAGTTATGAACGGGAAACGGTAAGAAATGGCTCCAATAATTTGCACAGATATGAAGAAAGCAAGCGAGTAAATGTGCCATATCAGTACAATGGTAATAGATTTCATGCTAATCGACGATCTTGTATAAAACAGGGCACTAGAAATCGAAGTGTTAGTGATATCTGTGATATGCTGAAATCCTTTCCTGTGTCTTGTGCAAAGAGAGCCCAGGAGCCGATGTATGCAGTTCTTCTCCATTAACAGTTTCTTAGCTGTAAACGGTATTCGACATGGTCGGAAGACTAGGGTCGGCCATTGTAAATCATGTTCACTTGGTGTTTTAGTATTTTTTGCGTATACGTCGTCGTGATATAGTGCAATGCTTTGCGTCTTCCTAAGTGATCGTTTCGGACTCGAAGAGGACGTCTTTGTCTGTGTTTCGTACGTTGGCCCACAGCTCGCCTATTGCGACCACCCGTCAGAACTGTGGTTCTCGAAGAAGGAGAGCGCATGCACGAAGCTACAGGTGCTGCCCTTCGCCTCCTCGGCTGCTGCCGCTTCCTCCTCGTCCTCCATGATGCTGTAGCAGACGCGCCTGCTGCCGCAGTAACACTCGTGGAAGCTGCGCTTCTCCGACGCTGGCCCGTTGCTTCTGCTCCGCACTTCCCGTCGGCAGGCACTGCACCCACCGCGACTGCCTGCTTCGCGCTGGACGCTCTGCTGGGCTTGACAGCAGCACGGCGTCTCGGAAGCGGATGCGGCAACGCCACACTGAGCGCGCTTCGCGACATGTGTGGCTTGCCGGCCGGAAACATCCGGCTGGAAGCGATGCCGACCAAGAGTTTTACGGCACCCGCAGGAGCAGCTAGAGCGGCAGTGAGTGACATCCTCGTCGCGCGAGTCGTTAAGTTCGTACGGGATTTCCTGTTCCATTCGGCAATCTGCGTTTCTCAAGAACGCCGCACGGGGCTCTCGCGGTGTAGCACAACTCCGCGACTGATCGGCACTTCGTCGACTTTCCCACATTTCTGCCTTCTTCCAAACGGGAACAAACTTGCAGACGTTGCATTGCTTGAAAGATGTAGCTTGTGCTTGTTCCCTGTAACAGTGGCACGACAATGACGTACTAGATTTATTGATGCTGTCACTAGAACGTTCAGTGCTTCCGATCAACTCGTGAGCATCGTCACTGGTATCCTCTTGTCGTTGGTCTCGAACTACTCTTCTACTGTGGGCGTTGTGTCTGAAGTGACGTTTGTTATCACCTTTACTTTCAAACCTAATGTCAGGCAGTAACACGTCCAATTTATCAGAACTGTACTTCCCGCGGCAACTATTTCTTAGATCCGTTTCTTTAACCACACGCTGAGGAGACTGTATACTATGTTGAGTGATTCTTCCTGGCTCTGATACTCTGTCAGGTTCAGCGAGTTTTTCTTCCTGTTGTGTCTTTCTTGAGGTGTTCTTCTGACGCCTGGAGTGCCGGGGATGTCTAGGAGCAAATCGCTTGCGGATTTTCTCACGATGGTGCTGGTCTGAGTGGTGCTCAGCCTTTTTTTTAGTTTCTTCTTCCCTCGAAGGATCGACCCGGTGATGCAACTCGTTCCCGTGAGCATTAGGACTGGAGTACTGCATATTTCTGCCTTCGCCGACACGCGAGATGCCAGCAGGAAGATCATCTAATGATACCCTGCGATTATTCTGATTAGACGTAGTCAGACTAACAGAGTAGAGTTCCTCTTCTGGTGTTAGTGGCTCTTTATCAGAAAGTGCGAGTCGTTGCGTCGAATCCATAGTTTCTGCGTTGTTTTTGTTGCTACAGCAGAGCTGCTCCGTTTTGACTCGCCCTTCATTCACAGGAAGCTGCTGGGGTATACTGTGGAATACTGGGACAATCTTCCGGCTCCAGGCAGATTTTTTTCCCTGCTTATCCTCCAGAGCCTGACAGGCTCCTTTGTCATGATCACAGCTCCTTGCTACCATAAACTTAGATGCGGTGTTGCGATGGTGACTTCCACTATTTACTTCTGATAGCGGCTTGAGAGCTAACCCACACGTACGACCAGAACTCGTTGAATCCCCGCTCGTGTGACTGGCTACCGACTGTGCCATCGAAGAGTGTCTGCTGTTATGAGAATCGGTTAACACGATGTCGGGAGAGATCCACTGTGCACTGGTCCCAGGGCTGTGAGGGCTGCGGTCGTTGTGACTGCGTTGTGATGCGCAGCCACGTGAGGGGGGAGGCCTCTCCAGTACCAGGTAGCTGGGCATTCGCTCTCCATCGGGCAGCCCGGCGTCGGCTCCGACCGGTGGACGCGAAGGGTTGCCAGGCGCGCCGGTGGTCATGACCGACCCTACGCTGCCCTCATGGCCGATCCCATAGTACCTGCGGGATAACAACAATGTGAATGTCCTACGCAGATGTTACAGTTTACTACTACTAATGTGATCGTTCATCTCGCAATATATCATTCCTTAACCTCTGGAAATGTGGGTTTGGAGGGACTGCTGTGGACTGTAATTGGGGACAGACATTTTACTCTCTTGGGACAGACCTGAAGGATGGCCGCACGCTGTAGTTTCACGCTCTTGGCTGTTGGGGTGCATCCAGTGTCCGGTCGAATTTGGCATTGTCCAGCATGAAACTGATTGATTGCTTTCCCCTAATACGCTTAAAGTACACACTAGGGGAGAAAAAACTTAGTCACCCTCAGGAGAAATCATACTAGTACTGCATAACAACGCCCCTCGTCTTCATAATGCCTAAATTAGGAGAGGAAGACAGATCACAAACTTCTTCAAGTATGTGATATCCAGCTGAAACCACTCATTGATTGTATCCTAAAGAGCTACTAAACGGCGAGAATGTTGATTACCAAATTTCACACACTGCTCCAAATAACACAAATTTTTCTATGGGATTAACAATGGGCGACACAACCAGCCACCTAACGTGCCTGAGTGTTCATCAAACCAACAAGGTATGCGTTCCGCCCTGCAGACACGCTTTTGTCATACTCATACCGAAAGACTGGAGAATACACAGCACGCTCATCATGAGGACGATGAATGAAGGGCGACCCTTGATCACCGTGAATTTTGAAATAAATATCGTTTTTTATAAACGCCTTTTTCGCTTCGCAAAACGCATTGAGCACTACGTTGTTGTCTTGAAAACGCAACATCATAGTAGTAGTGGGGCAAGGGGGGCGTCACCCCACAGGGTGCCCTGAAAGTTCTGTCACGATGATGTCATTCAACCCCAAGGTTCATGCCACCCCACTCTCCATTGTTGCCAAATTTATTCAAGGTGGCGGCGATGACGTCATCCAAGATGGCGGCATGTAAACTTGGCAACATCGGATGACGTCATCCAAGATGGCGGATTTTGGAGGGAAAAAACGCCAATTGTGCTATGTCCACAAACCTAACCTCAAGAAAAAATGGCGGGAAGTTTGAATTTTGGCGGAAAAATAGGCCAATTGTGCTACGTCCACTAACCTAAGCCTCCAGAAGAAAAAAAATGGCGGGAAGTTTGAATTCCAACAGGATAATGCATTCAATGACCGTACTTGTCTTTTTATTATTATTGATTATCATTCATTAACATTGATTATTATTTATTATTATTTATTATCATTTATTATTATTAATTATCATTTATTATTATTTATTACTATTGACCTGGCTCCACTAGAAAATTACCTCCAAATTCAAATTCCAACACGATAATGGCTGCAAAACCTTACTTTTGTTTATTATTATTCATTATTATTTATTAACATTCATTATCATTCATTATCATACCTTGTGATTTTTTATCACTCATTATCATTTATTATTATTTATTATCATTTATTATTATTTATTATTATTGACCTGGCTCCACTAGAAAATTCCCTCCAAATTCAAATTCCAACACGATAATGGGTGCAAAACCTTACTTTTGTTTATTATTATCATTCATTATCATACCTTGTGATTTTTTATCATTCATTATCATTTATTATCATTTATTATTATTTATTATCATTTATTATTTATTATTATTGACCTGCCTCCACTAGAAAATTCCCTCCAAATTCAAATTCCAACACGATAATGGCTGCAAAACCTTACTATTGTTTATTATTCATCATTATTTATTAACATTCATTATCATTCATTGTCATTTATTATCATCATTATCATTTATTATTAAATTGCGCAAAATTCAAATTCCAACACGATATTCTCTCGAAAACTGTACTTCTATTTATTATTATCATTTATTATTTATTCAAGATGTCCGATTTTCTCGTCGAGAAAGCCATTTTCCTTACATCCATAACAAAAATCTATCACAAGTTCAAATCCCAACACCATAATTAATCACACGTACGAACTTTCTCCGTCACTTATCTTTTTTTTCACTGGTAGCCTATCATAATCACGTCAAATAATAAACTGCAATTATAGTAATGTAATTCACGTCCTTTGATTTTGCAGGGGAGATGGGACTGATGACTTTATTTCAAGCAGTACAGTCATCATTTGTTCTCCAACACAGTCAGCACACACATCTTTGATATCACAGTGCTGTCACCACGACGTCCGTGCTCCAACTGAATTAGTTCAAATCCTCGCCACCCCCTGGCCAGCGCACACAGACACTGCCGATGTCTGTCATGTGAGGCAGCCGGCCACTGGCGCTGGGGGGGCGAGCCCAGCGATCGCTCCCACGTCGTAAACATGTTTTCGCTGGACATGCTGGAACTTGTCGAGTTTGACGTCACAGCGGCCCCTTGTGAGCTCACCACGTGTATTTGTCGCCTCCACACGTTTCCCGCCAAAATTGTCTGCCTCGGAGCTGAATCACACAATGGTCGACCGTTCGCTGCCACATTTTTGGCGTCACGTTCAAACCTGTCGATGCCGACCGCTCACCGTCCACCACGTGTCCCTGTGCGAGCGAGAACGCAGTGCTACACTTTCGGCGGCAAAGTTTGCTCGACAGTGGAATCCGCCATGACTATATAACAGCATGTTTCGACCGCACTAGAATACCCGCTAATTCACTTGCTCTCGAGCACGTGTAATAACTGTACAATCGCTGCGCCGCCGCCCCGCTTACGTCACACACCATCCATACACGCAACGGACATAGCCTTCTGAAAATACTTGGAAAATGACTCTTTATTTCTGACATTATGGTCATGCAGATGTGTCCCACTGACTTCTCCACGCTCACACAGCGAAACTCCAAAGCGCGGCTGACGTACACGCGACCGGCTGAGCCCGCTCCATCGACAGCTCCCTGGCCGGCTGACATCTAGCGACCAACGGTGCCCGCACAGCCAGCGCGCCAGGTAGGCAGCGAGCGGCGCCTCAGAGTCCGACTATGTAAACATCTTTCGGCGCCCGCGAGCACTTAACGCTGGACACGATGGAACCACGTGCTGGACAAAGGATACGTTTGGCGCTAGAGTTTTACCGACAGTGGAATCCACCAAGTCCGTATAACAGTGTGTTTGCTCGTCGCGAGAACGCTCGCTAATTCACTCTCACCACCCCGCTATATTAAATAATTTCATTTACAATTTCATATACGTGTGCAAACGTGTTCAACTTCCTAATTTCAACTACTTTTCGAGGAACAGATACCACCTCCTCCTCCTCCTAGGAAGCAGCGTCAAATCTGAAATCTGCCAATAAACAAAGCTCACTTGCGCTTCCGCCACCAACCTAAGAAAATTGCTTCAAACTAAGACACCAGCACTCAATCTCTTCCTACACGTTTCTGGTAAACAGACTCACCCTGCACTAGGTCCATGGACTGAGGAACGAATTTACTTTATTTAGGAATGGAGTATATGTATCACACCGACATGTCCCACATCATACAGACCTGCAAAATACTCCTACATAACTCATTTATAATGTTCTAGACACACGCTTGCTAATTGTAAACAGTTAAAAATAACTCATAGCACAGTCTACAGACATGCGAACCGCTCGTAAATAATGCAAAACATTTACCTCCAAATAGCCAAACAACTGCTAATTTTCGGAAAATTATTTCAGTGCATAGGCCGATGGAAGGAAGAACGAGTTGCACGGCCAATTGCATCTTTAATGATGCCGAGCCGACTTACCTGATGCACCTATTCACTGAATCCTCCTCCTCCATTGACCGCCTCCTTACAGAGGGAGCCCTAATCTACAATAGATGTCATAAAGTGGACCCCTCCCATTCCCCCCTTCAATCCTACTGCTGCCAATGGTGCCTAAAGTACAACAACCATGTCACTGCCAGCTGCAAGAGCCCCCCTGCCTGTCCCCACAGCAAAGCTTACCACTTCTTGAACAACTGCCCAGCCTCGCATCTCTCCCCTCCTTTAATACCTGTAATGAACCCCATCCTACCTACTGCTCGAAGTGTAAAGTGAAACCTCCTCCCATCACCCCTGAACTCACCGTCCCTGTCTGCCCTGTTAATGACCCCATCCCCCCCAACAACTCGCTCTGCCCTCCCCCTATTTCAGAGGACATCATCTGCTTTGTCACCATAGTCCTCCAAAACATCAACCTCTTCTAATGCCCCCACGCCCTTTCCTAAATCGCCCTTGCTGCCCATTCTGTCTTCCACTTCACCACCTATGCCAACTACTCCCACAACGAGACCCACTTCACCTTCACCCCCCTCACCACCCTCATCTAAATCTCCTGTACCATGGTGCAACAACATTACAGCAACCTTTACCATAATATCTGCTCCCCACCCACCCACAAACTCCTCTTCCTCCACTCCCTCCATCAACACCGCATGGATGTCTTCATTCTAAATGAAACCTTCCCTCAACCCCATATTTCCGTGTCCACAGCTCCTTACACCCTCCACCACACCAATAACCCTTACCCCCTGGCATGTGCCTGGGTTGCTATTGGTTACCTCAAGCACCTACCTGTTCATCCCCAACCTCTCCTCAACAATCCTGCTGAGCATCTCGCCCTCAGCCTCTTCTTTCCCAACCTTACCGTCACTTGTGCTGCCATCTATATCTGCCCTCATAGCCCCATCCTGTACAATTTCCTGTCCCACACTGACCACACTTTATCCACCTATGTGATTGTCGCAGACCTCAATATCCACAGCTGTGCTCCTGCTGAACTCCAGTGATGGCATTGGTTTATCACCACCCTCCAGGAAGACCTGGTTCCCCTCCCCCAACACACCTGCCCCAAATCCAACACCACTCCTGACATGATCCTAGCCTCTCACAACCTCTTTGGGCGCATCACTGCAGACGTCCTTGACCTAATTGGCAGTCATCATGCCTCCATACTCCCCACTATCTCTGATGATCGCCATCCCCACCATGTTCCTCATCTTCCTCATCTTGACATTCCTCCTATACTTGTCCACGACTACTCCCTCGCCAACTGTGATACCTACTTGGACTCCATACACACCCAGGTCAAGCGCCACAATCCTACCCTCCAATCTCCTGATGACATCTCAAGAACCGCTGTCTTCCTCCACCAGACCTTGTCTGACACTGTCGCCACCCATATTCCTACCACAGCCATCCACTCTCACCACCCAGCCCTGACCCCACAGGCCATCCTTCCCCTACACGAATCCCGTCATCTGTACTGCTCCTTCCTCCTCGCTTGTGACTGGGACACAATCACCCACCACCAGCAATTACAATGCTGCATCCGCAACATGCTTATTGTGAAGAAACGCCGATGCCTATCGACAGACATGCACACAACTCAACACCACACTCCTGCTAAACTCTTCCAAAGTATTGGTCTGCTTTCCACCGCCTTACTGGGAACTGCCCTACCCCACAGTACCCTCTCCCCCTTGACGACCACCCCTTTCCTGACAACCTCAGAAAGGCCAATCACTTTGCCTCCCACCTATCCAATGTCTTTTCCATTCCAGATGATCCCCAATTTGATTATTCCCTCTTCCCCGATGTCATCGAACATACAGATACCTCTACTCCTCCCCTTGCTCCTAGCTTCCAGTACTTGGGCCACACACCACCATCAGGACTTACCATTCCCATCATTACACAGGAGATCAGCCACACACTCCGCACTAAACGCCACACTGCTCCCAGCCACCGAAAACCTCCTGCATCCTGATGTTCTCCATACCCAACAAGCCTCCATCTGATTCCTCTTCCTATCGCTCTATATATCTCACCTTAGTATTCAGCAAGCTCTTGGAATCCATCCTTACCTGGCGCATCCATCAGTACCTTTGCCGACACCACCTCCTCCCCAACACCCAATGTGGCTTGTCGATGACCAACTCCTATGCCTCACTCATCTCCTCTCCTCCCAGCTTAACTCCCATCACTCCACCATTTATGTCTCCATAGACCTCAAAAAGACCTACGACCATGTATGGCACTCTGGTCTCCTGTTTAAACTCCAGACCCATGCCCTTCCTATCAACTATGTCCATCTGATTGTCTCCTTCCTCTCCTGCCACCCTTCCTATGTTACCATCCATAACGCTGATTCCCACATCTTCTACCCCTCCATGGGTGTGCCCCAGGGCTCTGTCCTCTCCTCTACCTTCTGTACATGGCAGATATGCCCCAACCCCCCCCCCCCCCCCCTCCCTCTGGTCCACCTCCTGCAATATGCTGATGACACCGCCTTCCTTGCCCTTATTCCTACCCTCCAACAGTCCCAACACCTTCTCCAGAATCACCTTGAGCTTTTTACCACATGGTGTAATCAGTGGCTCCTCAGCATCAATCCTTCTAAGACCCAGGCAATCAACACAGGTTGTACCACCACTCGCTCCTTCCAGCTCCTTGATTTTCACCTTACCATCTTCACTTGTCCTTTCTGCTTCTCCCCCACCCTCACCTACCTTGGACTCACCATTGACCATCACCTCATCTGGATCCCTCATCTCTGCTCTATCCAATCCAAAGCCCACAAACCTCTCTGTCTACTTAATCTCCTCTCTGGCCGGACATGGGGGTTGAACCCCTCTACCATCCTCCACATCTACAAATCCTTAATCTGTCCCATCCTCTGTTATGCCAGTCCTGACTGGATATCCACCCCCCCCCCCCCCAAATTCTATAAGTCCCTCCAGATTCCCGAGTGCCATGCACTCCGCCTACCTAGCCTTCCGTACATGCCTCCCATCCCCCTTGCGGATCCTCTATGACCTGATTCCTTTCCCCCATCTGCTCCTTTTCCTCAAACATGTCTGCGTCCTCTACACCTCCCACTGACTTGATCCTCCTCATTGCCTGCTTGCTCCTCTCCTCTCCAACCCCTGCCCACTGCCGTGCCTTCACCATTGTGTTTCCCCCTACCCTCCACATCCACACCCATCATCTCCTTTCCTGAGGTGGCTTCCATCAACTCCCCTCCCGGATGATGCCCTCTCTCCCTCCATTTATCCCTCCTATCAACTATGATCCTCACCTCCCCCTCCCTCCCTCTGTCCTTTTCCTGGGCTCTCTCTCCCCCCTTCCATCCTATTTTTTCTCCACCTACACATTCCTTGACTACGTTCTCTCCCCCTGAGTCCTTTTTCTTTCCCCTCCACTGTCTTCCCCACTCCTTTCTCGCATCCAGCCTGCTCACGCCCTTTTTCTGTGCCCTCCCCTTCCATTGGCCCCCCTCTTTTTCTTGCTTTTCCTCTCCTCCCCCCCTTTTTCCCCCCTCTGGGTCCTCCTCCCCATACACCTTCATACTCTATAGTGCAGTGTTTCTGTGAGTGTTCAGTGTTGTGCGTCTCCTTTTTAAGTGTTGTGAACAGGCACCATAATGTTGCTAGGTGTGTTTTTAACTGTTGCGAACAGAAACCAGACTGTCACCATGTTTTTTCATTGTGCCTGTCTGTTTACTATGTGTTTTCATCAGCATCACCGACCCTTTGTTTTTATATTTTCTTCGCATCTCTTTCGCCATGTTTCCGTTTTTAAAAGTCGCAGTTTTATCGCCTGCTTTTATTGTTATGATATCTCCAAATTCTGTTTTTTAAACTTTTCTGTAGGCTGCAGAGCGGCGTATTGTGCTGCTGCTGAATCTAATCCAATAAAGAAACAAAGAAAAAAAAACGGCTCACTGGCAGATGGCTATGTTACTGTTTCTAAAATAGCAATCATCCATTCCACACAAATTGTTGTTGTGAATTACAAGCATAATACTTGAATCTAATTTTTTAGTCCTGAGCCCCTGTACAAAAAATGTTCACTGCCAGAAGGACGAATGTGCGGCTCTTGATTTTTCAGTCTGTAGGCAGAACGAAAATGTCAGTTATACGTTATTTTCGTGTGGTACCACGGACTTCTCGAAAGGTGTGGCGATCCAGAACTTCACCACCACAGAAAGGAGGCTAGCCCAGTGGGAACACTGGGTGCAGCACCTGTATCCCAGCCCCTCAGAGCAGCACAGAGATTCGCGGTGTCCAGTCAGCTACCATGGAAATGGCATGTCCGGAGGGCCCTATCCCTCCCTCCACTGTTTATTTCAATAAAGACCCAAGTGGAAAGATCCAGACTTAGAGTTAGGAGAATCAATATACACCTCTAGCCTTCCTTTGTCTGACAGACAGGCCTGGACCTGCACAAACACCTTTTGTTTCTGGAAATCTGACGTTACAGAAAATGCATAAAGCCAGGGCCAGTATCGCAGGTCTTGGATTCTGAGGTCATAGAGCCAGGGGCAATATGCAAAGACTGACATCTTGAATTCTAACATGACAATGCACGGATTCTGACGTCATACAGCTGCACTGGTATGCCTCGTTCCATGTTGGATCACCCTCTTGGATTTTTAAATTTCTGTCGATTCATACTTAGGACAACAGTCCTACTTACACAAGTGTAGAGGAAAAATCCACCAAAATTTGAATTTGGCACCAAGATTTGAATTTTCTGCTGTTTTATACGTAGGGTAGTTGGCCTTTGTCAGAGAGGGGAGGAGTGTGAATGGGAAATACCAGGACTTCATTGGTGATACAATCTGCACCAGAACACCCACCACCTATTTACTATGGCTCTTAATGTTTGGGGGCGTTTTTCGTACCATGTACAAATGTTCGTACCGTGAACATAAATCATGACTTTTACCTGTACTTTCTCGGGGATTTAATGTTGCCTTTTCTTCTACATCTTCTTGATGAATATACTGTGAATACTCCCATCGTCCAGGATGACAACAGCCACATTCTCAGCGCTACATACGTATGTTCCTGTTTGACAAACACTCGGACACTCTGTCACGCCTCGACTGGTCTGTTTAATCTTCCGAGCTTAATGCCATAAAAAGTCTGGGAATGTTAGGAACAGCACATGAAATGCAGCAATAAACATCCCTACAATATGGTAGCTCTACTGGATCATATCATGAATGTGTGGTTTTAGCTGCGTGTGACATACCTCAATAAGCTTTTGGACTCCCTTTCTTTCAGAAATGAGGCCACAATCAGGGCTAGAGCCTGTGTTACACTGTAACAGTGGTGTGGTGTCCCTTGGGGCGACTCGTATATGCCTGGTCTATTTATGTATCAAAGACAGTAATTTTTGATTCTGTAACTGTGAACCATTTAAAATACAAAATAAAAGCAAAGACAGATGTTCAGATGTGTGTGAAATCTTATGGGACTTAACTGCTAAGGTCATCAGTCCCTAAGCTTACACTCTACTTAACCTAAATTATCCTAAGGACAAACACACACACCCATGCCCGAGGGAGGACTCGAACCTCCGCCGGGACCAGCCGCACAGTCTATGACTGCAGCGCCTTAGACCGCTCAGCTAATCCTGAGCGGCAAAAGCAAAGACAACTGATGGGTTTAATCGTTATTATTCTACAACTATCCTTATTAAGAACCTACACTCCTAACTTCTAATGTCACTGGGTGAGTTCCAGTCTAAACAGAGCATAAGAAAATGTCGTAACAGTGCCAACAACTGCACAGCTCATCCTACATATGAATGACGCATTCTCCTGGCCTATGCAGTGGCGATAAGTCATCCTCATAGTCAATAATCGACCTTGACGAATGATACAAAATTAATTTGGAAACAATTCACAAGTTGTATGCAAGCGTTCCACAGCTAATTGTAGCTTTTGTACAACATAAATTTGGGTCAATCCTGTTTTAAACATTTTGGCTTAGCTGTTTCTATTGGTTTGATAGGCATCTGTACTTGTGTTACCTGAACGACCGTAACACAGAATAGCACGTCAGTTTATAGTGCTCTAAAACACTAGGAAGCGTTGCAAATAGATGCAATTCACATATTATTTAGACCACCGGTCGTCAAACGTTTTTACTCAAGAGCGAATGTGGGAGGGAGGCGGCACCTCGATGTACCTATCTTATTATTAATAGGTAATCTACATAAATTAGTATGCGGTAAGCCCCCAATAGACCAGCTACTGTAAGAGCGCTGCAAGTTGGTCGCCGGACCCCAGGCTCAAGTACTGATCGTTAAAAGTGTTTACCATTCGGAACTGTTCTCTGTTTCATATTGCTGCCACCCTCAGCGGCCCCAAAACTGTGAGACTCTAATCATCTGGCGAGGCGTTGTTGTGTTGTCCGAGTGACTGGATGATTACTGACTGACAAGAATAATTCTCCTGATATTGCACCATACGTTTATTATATGAGACACGATCACAAATGTTTGCTAAATATTTTGAATTACGTTTTTCTTTCACTTGTTGCACTGTGTTACAACAGCCTTAATTAAATTTCATATTCCTTGATAAAAATAAACTGACGGAAAAAATTGCAACACCGAGAAAGAGTTGTGTGACATAAACGATAGTTGGTAGGCGTGTTTCTACATCTGAAAGATAATATCTATTCAAATTCCGCGCCAGTGGCATAAGAGTGGCGCTAGTAGCAGCGCTATGGGGATGCACATCAGGTTTGCTTTAAATACACGCTGTAACGGTCGTGAGCGTTAGTTACCTTTGAGATTGGAGGTGGTAAGTTGACATTAGTGAAGAATGCCTTTAAGGTGACAGCATCTCACTAAGTTTCAATGAGGTAGTGTAATAGAGCTACGAGAAGCTGGATGTTCTTTCTATACTGCAGACACACATGGCAGATATGTAGCCACTGTACATGACTGATAGCGTCGGTGGTCGCGGGAATGCACGGTCGCACGAAGACCGGGCTCTGGACGGCCACGTGGCACTACTTAGAGGGACGATCATCTTGTTCGGCTAAGGCTCTGACGCATCGTATGGAATCTGCAGCAGCTGTTTCAGCAGCGGTTGGCACTACAGCGGCACAATGAACTGTTAAAAATTGGTTGCTTCAAGGCTAGCTCAGAGTCAGATGCTCTGTAGCGTGCATTCCACTGACGCCAAAACAACGCCATTTTAGACTTCCTTCGTATCAAGCGAGAGCTCATTAAAGGCAGGGTGGAGGTCTGTTGTGTTTTCTGACGAAAGCGTATTCTGCCAAGCTGCCAATGTTGGCTGGAATGGGGCAGTTGAGGGCCTGCATCCAATCTGACGCATGCTAAACACATCGGACCTACACCTGGAGTTATGGTCTGGGTGCGACTTCGTATGACAGCAGGACCACACTCAAGGTTATCCATTTACACCCTGACTGCAAGTTTGTACGTCAGTCTTGTAATTAGACCTGTTGTCCTGCCATTCATGAACAGCATTCTAGGGGGTATTTTCCAACAGGATAACTCTCGTCCACATACCGCTGGTGTAACCCAACATGCTCTACAGTGTTGAAATGTTGCCTTGGCCTGCTCGATCACAAGATCTGTCGCCAATCGAGCACATATGGGCCATCAACGGACGACAACTCCAACTTCATTCATAAACAGCGTTAACCGTCCCTGTACTGACAGACCAAGTGCAACAGGCATGGAACTCCGTCCCAGAAACTAACATCCACCACCTGTAAAACACAATGCATGCAAGTTTGCACGTTTGCATTCAACTTTCTGGCGGTCACACCGGTTATTAATGTACCAGTATTTCAGATTTGCAATGTCTTATCTCGCACTAACATTAACTTGTGACCATGCCATCTTAATCACTTAAATGTGTTATCTAGACAAATGTATTCCAGAAATTTCATTAATCTACTTTAATTTTTTTGTGTTGCAATCTTTTTCCATCAGTGTATGTACTGTATTTTAAGATGAGTAGCGTTATGATGCGCAATGACGAATCTCTGTTCCTTCCAGTTGAAATTTATGCTGTAGCAGCTGATCAGTATGAGGTACACACGCCCGTTAGTTGTCAGTACTGGAAAACAAACAATAAAACATTCCTCCCGTCACATCCTTTAACGCCACAGTGGCCGCGCTACTTCCCTCTCTGCCCCTGAACTAAGCGGCCAACTCTACTTGTTATTTGCTCGTGTCCGAATTCACCAGCGTCAGTTAAAAATTAAGTTCCTCTTCAGGTATTACTGAACCAACAAATATTTCTACATCTACATCTAAATCTAATCCATACTCCGCATGCCACCTGACGGTGTGTGGCGGAGGGTGCTTTGAGTACCTCTAGAGGTTCTCCCTTCTATTCCAGTCTCGTATTGTTCGTGGAAAGAAAGATTGTCGGTATGCCTCTGAGTGGGCTCTAATCTCTCTGATTTTATCCTCATGGTCTCTTCGCGAGATATACGTAGGAGGGAGCAATATACTGGCTGACTCCTCGGTGAAGGTATGTTCTCGAAACTTCAACAAAAGCCCGTACCGAGCTACTGAGCGTCTCTCCTGCAGAGTCTTCCACTGGAGTTTATCTATCATCTCCGTAACGCTTTCGCGATTACTAAATGATCCTGTAACGAAGCGCGCTGCTCTCCGTTGGGTCTTCTCTATCTCTTCTATCAACCCTATCTGGTACGGATCCCACACTGCTGAGCAATATTCAAGCAGTGAGCGAACAAGTGTACTGTAACCTACTTCCTTTGTTTTCGGATTGCATTTCCTTAGGATTCTTCCAATGAATCTCAGTCTGGCATCTGCTTTACCGACGATCAACTTTCTATGATCAATCCATTTTAAATCACTCCTAATGCGTACTCCCAGATAATGGAATTAACTGCTTCCAGTTGCTGACCTGCTATATTGTAGCTAAATGATAAAGGATCTTTCTATGTATTCGCAGCACATTACACTTGTCTACATTGAGATTCAATAGCCATTCCCTGTACCATGCGTCAATTCGTTGCAGCTCCTCCTAAAAATCAGTACAATTTTCCATTGTTACAACCTCTCGATATACCACAGCAAAAGCCTCAGTGAACTTCCGATGTTATCCACAAGGTCATTTATGTATATTGTGAATAGCAACGGTCCTACGACACCCCCCTGCGGCACACCTGAAATCACTCTTACTTCGGAAGACTTTTCTCCATTGAGAATGACATGCTGCGTTCTGTTATCTAGGAACTCTTCAATCCAATCACACAATTGGTCTGATAGTCCATATGCTCTTACTTTGTTCATTAAACGACTGTGGAGAACTGTATCGAACGCCTTGAGGAAGTCAAGAAACACGGCATCTATCTGGGAACCCGTGTCTATTGCCCTCTGAGTCTCGTGGACGAATAGTGCGAGCTGGGTTTCACACGATCGTCTTTTTCGGAACCCATTCTGATTCCTACAGAGTAGATTTCTAGTCTCCAGAAAAGTTATTATACTCGAACATAATACGTGTTCCAAAATTCTACAACTGATCGACGTTAGAGATATAGGTCTGTAGTTCTGCACATCTGTTCGACGTCCCTTCTTGAAAACGGGGATGACCTGTGCCCTTTTCCAATCCTTTGGAACGCTACGCTCTTCTAGAGACCTACGGTACACCGCTGCAAGAAGGGGGGCAAATTCCTTCGCGTACTCTGTGTAAAATCGAACTGGTATCCCATCAGGTCCAGCGGCCTTTTGAGCGATTTTAATTCTTTCTCTATCCCTCTGTCGTCTATTTCGATATCCACCATTTTGTCATCTGTGCGACAATCTAGAGAGGGAACTACAGTGCAGTCTTCCTCTGTGAAACAGCTTTGGAAAAAGACATGTAGTATTTCGGCCTTTAGTCTGTCATCCTCTGTTTCAGTACCATTTTGGTCACAGAGTGTCTGGACATTTTGTTTTGAACCACCAACCGCTTTGACATAAGACCAAAATTTCGTAGGATTTTCTGCCAAGTCAGTACATAGAACTTTATTTTTGAATTCATTGAACCCCTCTCGCATAGACCTCCTTATACTACATTTCGCTTCGCGTAATTTTTGTTTGTCTGCAAGGCTTTGGCTATGTTTATGTCTGCCGTGAAGTTCCCTTTGCTTCTGCAGCCGTTTTCTAACTCGGTTGTTGTACCACGGTGGCTCTTTTCCAACTCTTACGATCTTGCTTGGCGCATACTCATCTAACGCATCTGTTTGTTACTGAGCACTCCTAAGAAGCTCTTAGAATTAGTTGACAATTTTCTGTTCGGCAGTTAGTTGGTAGATGTATATTATTACAAAATATGACTGGGAACCGCGGGCCGTACGAGCACCTGATTCGGGCCGCATGGTGCCCGCGGACCGCAGTTTGACGACCACTGGTTTAGACATAAATGTTCTGTCGGCCACTGGCAAGCGCGGCCTATTTTAGATTTGGAAAAACAAAGTACAATTTGGTACTCACCTGGTCAGGCCCCCACGGTGGTCTATTTCAATCTTCGGAGCGAATTCGAGCGGCGGCTCGTCTACGTGGGTGAGCCTCCTGGAGACGTGCACCGGCAGCGTCTGCGTCTCGACGCTCTGCCTCTCCACGGGGTCCCTCCAGCTGTGGATGCTCACGTCCAGCTGGTTGACGGTCCTGCGGAGGGGTCCTATCCGCGGCCAGCACGGCTCGCTGTGTTCGTACTTGAAATAGCCACCCAAGAGCAGCTGCATCACGGCATTGTCCTTGTGCAGCAGCGCTCTTCCGGCAAAATCGCTCGCCGTACTACTCTGAGCCGAGACGTTACCTTCTTCAGCATTCCTGCTCTCTAACTGCTGCGAGTCGCATTGCGGTGTCTCTGCCCCGAGTTCTTTGATATCGTTAAGGTCACTTTGACCAGCTTGCAGCAATATATTGTCCTCTTCGTTTTGTTCTTGTTTCTGTAGTCCTTCCTTTTCACCACGCCAGTTACGGACAACGGCACTATCCATTTCATTCTGTCCGTATCTTTTATCCCTGCTCATCACTGTCTGGAATTCAGATACCTCATCTCTTCTACTAATAGCTTCTGTTCCTCCATAAACATACCCCCATTCATTAGGCATGCCCCCCTTATCCGCATCCGTTCTTTTCTCTTTTGTATGATTTAGACGCGTGTTTGCTTTATACACTTGATCCTTTTCAGTTTCATAAGTGCCCACTGTCAATTTTTTTGAGAAAATGTCACACATACGACGTTGTTCCTGATTATTTTCCAGCTGACGAGTATTTGCACTGTCTTGATAGCTGTTTGTGAGCATATAATTAGGATACTGGTCCAGTGGTTCCCGCCTACTAACTGCAGTGGTATCATCTCTACCACTGAGCGTTGACTTCCTGCCTTCGCTGTTTTCAGATCTACCCTCAGCCGCCGAAGAACTTAGAAAGCTACGGGGCTCGGAACTATTACTTCGGTCGGGACATTTGTCCCCACTGGTAACCCACCAGTCGTTGGGGCGTCGTCGAAGCCTACTGCGTGGTGTAGGGACCTCGCGGCCGACGCTGGACGCCAGCCGTTTGCTGACCACGTTATCCATCCGCTCGATGGCCAGCAGCCGGCGGCGGCGATCTTCCTCCGTCTGCAGCTGGTGGCGGGATTTGATCTCCTCACAGAAACGGCGGTGAAGATCGTTTGGGAGTTGATCTTCGCGAACGCCTCGTACCTTCCAGGGTGGAGGGCGCGGGCTCTGCGGTTTTGTGCACTGTTCTCCCTCACTGTCATCATGACGACTCTGCAAAAAGACATTAAAGTCATCAGGTTTATCGGCTTAACTAAAGAACATGACTTCAGCGGGCCAGAGAGAGTGATTGTATTATTGGTTATATCCTTAGTGGTAGAAAGACGCAGACTGATATGCCATTCTGAATGATTATACATTTTCTACAAAATCAAAAGATATTGAATGCTTCACATGATTCGTGCACATTATTATTTCAATACCATTATGAAACTACAGATGGCTCACAACAGCATTCTAAAGCGAGTAAAGTAGTCTGCAATTTTAGAATTACGTAATAGCTATAAAAGCACCCTTCTATTACAGCGAGAATGTGCAGGGAGTTCCTTGCTAGGGGCAGCCCCCACGGAATCTCCCGCGTCACTTACTCTGTACAAAGAACAGGCTTAGCTAGAAATTCAGGTCAGCAGTCGAAATCTTCGGTATCAAACTGGAATCGTCAACCAGGCTGGAAGACATAAAATGTACTCCAATGAAACATCAGAGAAAAGTATTTTTCGAATATAATATTCTACTTTCTCTTACTGGGGATGAACTTAGAAAGAATTTTTACAGAAAGACAACCACTTCCACACAGGCTATTATGTTGAAATAAATACTTTCTACATCTACACTCGGCAGTCCATGTTACGGTCTGTGGCTGAGGGTACTTCTAGTAACACTAGCATTTTCCCCCTTTTCTGTTCAATTTTCGACTAGTACAGCGGGAGAACGACTCTTGGCACTCCTCCGTATGACCTCTAATTTCGCTGAATTTTCCCACTTGTTCATTTCCCGAGAGGTATGTGGGAGGAATTAATGAGGTGCCTGACCCTTTTAGGATCAAACACCCTCGTAGTTTCAAAGGTAAACTCCTCTGTAATGCACATTGCCTCTCTAGTAGCGTCTGTTACTGGAGTTCTACGCTCTCATGCTTACCAAACAAGCACCTGACCAAATAGTCTTCTTTGGAGAATGAGAATTTTGTCTGACAGACTTTTTGTAGGTAAATTACATTTCTATGGGATTCTTGAAATGAATCTCAGACTAGCTTCTTCTTTTCGTACAATTAGTTTTGTGTGATCATTCCACTTCAGATCACCCCGACTGTTACTCCTACATATTTTACGGTTGCAACTATTTCTGGTGATAATCGACGGGAGTGTAATCGAAGAGCAGTGGATCCTTCCACCTATTAACGCATAATACAGTCCATTTATTTACGTTGATGGTCAACTACCAGTCCCCGCAAGCAAGCGTTGACCCTCTGCTCTTCGAAGATATCTTTATAGCTGACGATTTCACTCCTCTAAGAATGACATGTTGAGTCAGGGAGTCTTGAATCGAATACTTCATTCTGTTGTGTAGTAAACTGAGATGTAAAGCATAGAAATTAATGTGCAAATGGCCTCACACTGGGCACCATAAATTTAATACATTCAAAAAAAATCGCTCTGAGCACTATGGGACTTAACTGCTGTGGTCATCAGTCCTCTAGAACTTAGAACAACTTAAACCTAACTAACCTAAGAACATCACACACATCCATGCCCGAGGCAGGATTCGAACCTGCGACCGTAGCAGTCGCGCCGTTCCAGACTGAAGCGCCTAGAACCGCTCGGCCACACCGGCCGGCAATACATTCAAGATCACGTCGATGTAATGTAAATGACAATGTTATATAAACAGCACAAACATAAATCATGGGGCCAGTTTTCAAACGGCTTAGACAAGACTCAGGAATTGGGCAATTACGAGGTGGGGTGGAGGGGGAGGGGTTTGGGGGCGGAGAGAGTTAATTACCTCATCTTACCACTCAACGGAGACAGTCTTGCGTGAAGGCATGTGTGGCAGACGCGAGGTCGGCTTGTCGCGTCGATCATCCCTCGACATTCGTGTGGCGGCGAGTTGACAACCGGCAGCTTTCATGTTCCATGTTCTGCAGATTTGTGGCGACGCCCTGGGCTGCTTCACTCTTTCCTTCTTCTTCGCCGGCTGACTTAATCCCTCCTAGTAGCGTGAGCGGGGCCAACTCATTGTTAATGATTTTGCGCTCCTGACGGCTATTGTACCCGGTAGTCGTCTCGCAGGAACATTGTTATCGTAATACAAAGAGGCTGGCGGTAAAGAAGGAAAAGCAACCGGATGCTTAAAGATTGGTTCATCGGACAGGAAGGTAAATCCATTCAACACGGAGTGAGAAACGAATGAGCTAGAAAGCAGTGATTGACATCGGAATAAATTCAAGATCTGTCTCAAAGTCTGAAGACTGAGTCGCCAGTAGGTTGGGATGCCTCCAAAAGGCAAACTCATTGTCTCTTCTGATTCCTCTGACTTATCGTTTACCGTCTCATTACTGTTATTTTGTGAGGCGGCGGTCTGTTCCTGGCTTTACCTCCCACATTATCCTACTCTGCATAGCCGATCAGCATATCAGACTTTCATTTCTTCAATTTGCTTTCCGAATAGTTCTGCATTTACCATGCATTACTCGTAATTTGACGAAAGTAACTCATGAGTGATTAGGACGTAGTTGCTAGCAATATAGATGAGTGATTATATTGGATTTTGGTATCAAGCTTACTTCTGGTGACATTCAGATTTCTCAGTTCACATCTGCGTCCGGCACATGGGACATCTTACGACTGTTGAATGACAACCTTCTTACGCTCTGAAGAGTTACAAGTCAGTCAAACCCGGTTTTCCCTAGTAACTAAGTTCCCGAGAGGACAGCACTGTGACGAGCTGCAGCCTGCAGTTTATCTGCTGACCACGTGTCGTCAATGGGAGACAGACCTGAACGCGCCCAGGCGAGCTTTATGTAGGCCTACAATAACAACCGGTACCTCACAGGTATTTGGGTTGAGATCCGGCCCTCGTTAACGCCATCAACGGCCGGTTCTGACCGTCCACAGCGAAACTTCCTGCTGTGTTTGCTCTAGTAGCCGTATTTCACTAAGCCAGAATTAATGCCACACGTGAACTTCGAAAATCTCCTCAGCGCTCCTACCATGGGAATGTGCTGATAGCCTTCCTAAAATTTGTAGAATTTCCCATAGTGGAGAACCGACCGTGGGAATCTTCGCCAGGTCCCTGTCATTGGCTGATGCGAGTTATATTCTGAAGGAATTGGCAGTCCACTTAGGCCTTTTTGCTGATTAGTCTCGGAGGAGTTTTAGCATGTGCTGTTCCGAGATAAGGAGGAAATCTCACGGGCTGGAGTGGACAGTTCTGAAAACGCTGCAAGTTTATACTTCAACTCGTTCATGTCTTTGAGATTATTCGGCCGCGTCGGTATCGACAAGATGATGTTTTCAGCTTTACACAGTCAACTCGCTACAACCAGCGGCGCAGTCTATTAGCGGTTCTCGCGTCTCAGTGGTCGGCGGTCGGCACTACCACCTTGGGCAACGATTACCGTAGCCACGGTTAAGACTGCAAATTGCTATGAGCGCTTTCAATTTCAAGTTGTGCTGCAGAGTGGAGAAACAGCGGCTTAAACACGGTTTATAGCTCAGTTACTGTTTCTGAGGCAATGCTTCAATTACTTGAAGTCATAGATGTTTTTTCTACGAGTCAACTTATCTTTTCCTGCGGGTTTTTCACTCGATTGCCACTCGTGAATTAATTAATTGACGTTGTCAGCTCTAGGTCTTGCCACTATTCTAACGATTTTTCAACTTTTTAATTGCAATTCCATTCCGGTTGTGTACTATGTTGATGTCATGCTAATTTGATACTTTTTCTACCACGGTTGAAATTATTATTTGTGTGTCCGCAGATATTTTGTGGCCACCATTTTAGTCGACTTGTCCATTATAATACTGGTGGCGATCCTTTGTAATTAATTACTCAATATACATATTGTTAAAGAGAGCCTTATTTCAATAGCTCTTGTTTTTCCAGTCTATTCGTGAAGTTTTCTGATTTACCTAGCTTCTTATTGAATAAAAATAAAACCTTACCTTTTCCAACGGTTCCAAGAAGTAGTTATTAGGTTACCCTTCTTGTTGATTGCCCGAATTCTCTACCATTAGCTACCGGACGAGGCTGCCTGATAGTTTCAGGCATTTATTTTAGCGGTTTTGCATACCCCTAGTAAATTCGTTGAGGCGGTGTCTGCTCACAGAAGACTAACTTCTGGCAACTTCCCTGTCAGACATCTTTAACTCATGACTGTCTCTCCACCGTCTCTCTGCTCGACGGTTTGATTCTGACTGACTGCCTCGGAGAATGTGATTTCGCTGCTCTTTTTTCGCAGTTTTGTAACTGATATCTCTTCCCCTGTGCCCCAGGACTCTGAATTTTCCGTCATATCAGCTTTGCAATCGAACCCACTGACCTCCCAGCCTTTGTGAAGGGTGAAACTTTCCAATTTTGCTGTGACTGGCACGTAAACAGGGAACTCTCATCTCTTTCTCACGCTGTTTCTCTCTGTGGAAGTTCCCAGTGCTGACTGTGATTTCACGAGTGATTTGTGTCACGTGTTTGTCCGTATTCCTAAGTTGTCAAGAGGGCAACCATACAATAGCAAGCCCCACTTGTTTGTAACAGGAATGCTTGTGTTTCGCTCAAGTATTCACAGGTGCACGTGACATAGTGGCTTCCCTATTGCTGTCCGTCAGACTTCACATGCGGCAGCCCTTTCCTGTACGAGGGAAAAACTTCAGTTAAGCCAACCCTGCTGGCTCTTGAGAAACTCTCACGCACTGGTTGCAGCTTAAACTTCTCCCTCGATCGCAGCGTCCAACCGCGAAGCATTACAGTACTATTGGTTCAAATGGCTCTGAGCACTATGGGACTTAACATCTGAGGTCATCAGTCCCCTAGAACTACTTAAACCTTACTAACGTAAGGACATCACACACATCCATGCCCGAGGCAGGATTCGAACCTGCGACCGTAGAGGTCGCGCAGTTCCAGACTGTAGCGCCTAGAACTGCTCGGCCACTCCGCCCGGCTAAGTTCTAGGGGACTGATGACCTCAGATGTTAAGTTCCATAGTATTCAGAGCAATTTGAACCATTTTTTTCTTATGAGAAAATCGATACTCTGATTTTGCTATATGGCATTTAATAACAGAAGTCAAAATGGGAAAGCAGATAAACGAACAATATAAAAATCGCCTTGAGGTCTGAGTTTACTGATTTCCCTTTAGATTTGAGGCAGTTCCACAATATTAGGGAACCTGTGCCAAATTCTTTCTTTTATGAAGGTTGCGACGACCAAATACCAATTGTAAATGAGGGTAAACTGCCTGTGTCTCTGAGGTAACTTGTATTTATATTACTGACAAATATAACCTAACAGTAAATTTAATTATTAGGATATTCATCAACTAGAAATTAAGAAGTAAAGAACTGCATAACTACTTTACAAAATTAATTAAAATGAGTGTTGACAATGTTTATGAATCGAGCTTCAAATCCAGTAGTGGAATTAATTAAGAATAAATAATTAAGAATAAAGTAAGAAGTAATTAAGAATAAAGAGTAATTAAGAAGCGTCCAGGATGAACTGCTGTTTTCTGTAGAGTAACAAGGAGGTATTACTACTACTGTGATGGTTGCATGCATGTCTGAAGAAACAGGCACTGCTGCAATCGTCAGGTGCATGAAATACAAGGATTATATTCGCATATGGGACTATGGTGAAACACCAGCTGCACAACTGATTGGTGACAATGAAAATTTGTGCTGGATCGGGATTTGAAGCTGGAATTCCCGCTTTACGTGAGTGGTCGCCTTAACAATTTTTTTTTTTAAATTTGCCTTAACGAAAGAAGAGGAGTCAGTTTCAGGCTGTTGGAGACACGGGTGGGCGGTGTCGAAACCGAGTCCTGTCCAGGATGCCTCCTCTTCCCGTCCCGGAACCGCCCCCTTCGATTTTTTTTTTTTTTCGTGGAGCAGGAAGGCAGGGTAAACAAACAATCTTTATTCATACAATTGTGCTCTCCTCGGGGTAGAGAAAGTATCGAAACAGCAAAAACAAATTTAAAGCATAAAAACAACGTAAAGGCCGGCCTTCCTGAGGAACCAACATTAGACACTATACCCGCAGCCACTAGTGACAAGACGTCCGGGGAACCTCCTAAACTGCCATTGGGTCCGGGCACGTCTTTACACAGAAAGGATCCGTATGGTTCTGTCATTTGTTTCGGTCTGTACTCACATGCACTTTACGTTAACTTCTCATACCAGGCAATCCCCAACTGCAGGGAAGATCCAAGAAGTCACTAGTCAGATAATTAGTGAAGCGGTAGCGCGAGTGGCTTTGGAGACGAGCGAATCGTTCTAATGGGAAGATCCAAAAATTGAGAAAATGCTCGTCACTATCCCAGTGAAGATTCAATATGGCCAAACCATTGCCGGACTCTGTGGCCGAGCGGTTCTAGGCACTTCAGTCCGGAACCGCGCTGCTGATGCGGTCGCAGGTTCGAATCGTGCCTCAGGAATGGATGTATGTGATGTCCTTAGGTTAGTTAGGTTTAAGTAGTTCTAAGTCTAGGGGACTGATGACCTCAGATGTTAAGTCCCATAGTGCTTAGAGCCATTTGAACCATTTTCAAACCATTGATCCACCTATTCAGCTATCCGGGCATCCTCCCGTGACAGACCCAAATTTCCATGAGTCACAACTCACATAAAGGAAGATATCCAGATTCAAGTACCGGTTCGACACAAATTTTCACTGTCATCAATCAACTGTGAAGTTGGAGTTCCATCATATTCGCAAATGCGAATAAAATTCGTGCACAACAAGGAAGTGTAGCGTTGTACGATTGAGTGATATGGATTGTTGTGCTGGAGGACTAACGTCCAGGAGAGATGCTCCAGGGACGTGACGCGCGGGCAGTAAACTGTATCTTCAGCAGTACATGGCGCAGGCTGAAGTACTAAGCCAACCTTATTCTGCGTCGCCTGCGTCCCAGTGCGAGTCTGACCTTAAGGAGCTGTTGCTCAGCACAGTCCAATCCAAATCTCCACAACCTTTCATTTCATATATCTCCGCTTCCTCCTCATTTTTTGCCCTCCAATCAGCTTCCATCTTTTTAATTTTTTTCCATTTCTACTTATTCTCCTAAGCCCTCCTGTTTCACCCTCTCTCTTCTTCTTCGTGGCGGAGTGGTTAGCACAATAGACTGGCGTTCGTGAAGACGACGGTTCAAATCCGCGTCAGGTCATTCTGACTGAGATTCCCCGTGATTTCCCTAAATCGCTTCAGGCAGATGCCGGGATGGTTCCTTTGAGTGGTGTGTTGGGGCTTGTGGGCGCTCAACATCGAGGTCATCAGCGCCCTGACACACATTAAAAGGAACGAATGTGGACAGACCTAAGAAAACTAAAGCACACACTCAAAGAAAGCAGGAAAAGAAGGAAAATGCTACATAAGAAAGTAAAACCTAAGGAAAGGGGAAACATAGCAACAAGAATGTCACAGGAAATTGTTATTGGCTGCCCACTTACATAAAATATGGGCGAGCTTGTCACACAGTGAGCAAATTAAAATCCTCTCCCTAAAATCTTTGTAAAAACATTTGACAGGGCACAGAACTTTAAAACTTTAACCACATTCGTCCGAGTGTTGCCTAAAAGAGATGGCAGGTCCGCTGGCTAGTCAGCCGCGACCCGCTGGTCAGAAAATAAAACGCAATCCAATAAAACGTGGCGCACAGTGGCCTGGGCGCCGCAAGCACCACACATTGGAGGGTCCTCTCGCCGGAGCAGGAAGCCATGCGTCATAGGGCTGTGGTCTATTCGAAGCCGAGTGAGGAGAACCTCGTCCCGTCGATGGGGCTGAAAGGAAGTACACCACACACGCGTTGTGGGCTTGACTATACGGAGCTTATTGTCAGTCACTTCCAGCCACTCATCCTCCCACCGAAGCATGACCCATGAGCTCAACAACGAGGTGAGTGCGTGCAAGGGGATAGCACACTGAGATACTTGTGGGACGAGACACGCCTCCTTGGCTGCGAGATCCTGCCCTTTCATTCCCAGCAATGCCGACATGCCCCGGAACCCAGCAGAAAGCTACAACCTTCCCCAGTCGCTGTAGTCGGAGGAGGGCATCCTGGATGGTCTGGACAATTTTGTCTGCCGGACACAAACGTTGCAATAAGTGAAGGGCACTGAGTGAATCGGAACAGACAAGAAATTTAGGAGAGGAAGAACGTCTCATGTGCTCCAGTGCCCGAAAGATCGCAAACAATTCTGCCTCAAAGACAGTAAAAGTCTGAGGCAGTCGGACCTTGAGGACACGATATGGGAAAACAACTGAGCAACCAACAGAATCCCCTTGTTTCGACCCATCCGTAAAAACAGCTACATAGTCGTGGTGCTCAGATAAAATGGCAGAAAATGCTGCATTAAAAACGGTGGCAGGAGTGCAATCTCTATTGTACTGCAATAAATCTAAAATCACTCCGGGCCTCTTCAGTAACCAGGGTGGCAGGCCGTTAAAACCTTAGATTTGGGGTTGTACAGACTCCACACCGAGGGACTCTAGTGCACGTTGCACACAGATCCCAAACGGCAACCTGGCCCGGGGACGGCGGGAAAAAAAGCGGTCCAGAGGTGGATGGGCAACAAGACGGTGAGCAGGCGAGCTGGGAGCTGCAAGAAACTTACTAGCCTGGCGCACCAGCAGGAGCTGCCGCCGGATGGTAAGTGGCGGTTCGCCAGACTCAGCACAGAGGCTGGGGACGGGACTGGTCCGATAAGCACCCGTGGCCAGTCGGATCCCAGCATGGTGAACAGCGTCAAGGATCCGCAAATAAGATGGTCTCGCTGACCCATATACTGTGCACCCATAGCCCAGCCGTGAACGCACAAAAGCTCCATAAAACTGAAGGAGACGCGCCCTGTCCGTGCCCCAAGACCTGAGGCTGAGGCACTTGAGAATGTTCAGTGCCTTCAGCGTTCTGGCTTTCAAGTCACGTAGGTGTGGCAGCCATGACAACCTGGAGTCGAAAATTAGGCCCAGAAACCGCACTGTGTCTCTAAAATGTAGGACAGTATCCCCCATATGCATGGTAGGCAAAGTAAAAAGATGACGAAAACGATTAAAATGAACACAAACACACTTATCGGCAGAAAACCGAAAACCCGTCTTTGCAGCCCACTCCTCTAACCGCCGCACTGTTAGCTGCAACTGACGGCTCACGGTTGCAACACTGGAGGAGGAACAGAAAACAGCAAAGTCGTCCACAAATAAGGAGCACTGTACTGGACTCCTCACTGTAGACGTTATACTGTTGATGGCTATGGCAAAGAGGGTAACGCTTAAAACACTGCCCTGGGGGACACCGTTCTCTTGCTCAAAGCGATCAGACAGTGAGTTACCAACGCGGGTCCGAAAAAACCGCTGAGACAGGAAAGACCGAATGAAAATCGGGAGGCGGCCACGAAAGCCCCATTGATGCATTTGTGCAAGAATACAGTGTCTCCAAGTAGTATCATATGCCTTACTGATATCAAAGAAGATACCGATACAGTGATGCTGACGGAGAAAAGCCTGCTGAATAGCCGCCTCTAGGAGGGTCAGGTTGTCGACCGTGGACCGAAATTTTCGGAATCCACACTGAAAGCGGCTAAGGAGCTGTCTGGTCTCTAACAGCCAGACCAGACGCCGGTTAACCATCCGTTCCAGGGTCTTTCCGACACAGCTTGTCAAGGCGATACTACGATAACTACCAGGACATGTGCGGTCCTTTCCTGGTTTGAGGAGAGGGACGAGGATTGCCTCCCTCCACGAGGTGGGGAACACTCCTGTCTGCCATATGAGATTAAAACATTCGAGGAGGATTTCCTTTGACGCCGCTGGCAGATGTCGAAGCATGGAGTACCGGATGCGGTCGTAACCTGTTGCAGTGTCAGAAGTCTCAGTAAGTGCCGATTCAAGTTCCCACATGGAGAAAGGGGAATTGTAGGCCTCAGAACTGTTCGACCAAAAGTCCAAGGTCGCTCTTTCGACAGTCGCACGGTAGCGACGAAACGCTGGATCCTGATTTGCAGTGGCAGTACTTTATGCAAAATGCTCTGCCAGCGTCTGAGCAATGGCTCTGGGTGTCGTTTGGAGGCATCCCTGGTTCAGGACAGCAGCTATTGGTAAACGGCTATGTTTACCGGAAATCCTCCGGATGGCTGCCCATACTTTTGTGGAACAAGTGGAACGGTTGATGGAGTCCAGGAACTCCTGCCATGACCTTTTCTTGCTCTCTTTAATGACAAGGCGTGAGCTGGTTCTCGCGATTCGAAAGGCGGTAAGATTGACCGCTGTTGGGCGGCATTTAAATCGGCGAAGAGCCGCACGCCTGTTCCTGATGGCTGAACGGCACTCTTCTGTCCACCAA
Organism: Schistocerca americana; assembly: GCF_021461395.2. Classification (NCBI taxonomy): domain Eukaryota; kingdom Metazoa; phylum Arthropoda; class Insecta; order Orthoptera; family Acrididae; genus Schistocerca; species Schistocerca americana. The sequence goes on from NC_060120.1 coordinate 386,545,959, forward strand.
GGCACAAGGCGCCGCTTAAGAGTGCTGGAAGACTGTGGTATGGGCAGGTCAGCAGCATGATGGACCACAAGCGTGATGTGATCCACCCGTTCCTGTACGTTATTGTGGCGTTCAAAGACAGCCAACTGAGTGAACAGTGGCCAGTTAGCCCTGCCAATCATCCACGATGGTGGCCGCTGCTCCAGCAATACACCATCCAGGAGATGAATGCGGATAGGGAAGTGATCGCTGGAATGAAGGTCACCAATGACCTCCCAGTGAACAGAGTCGGTGAGGGTTGGAGAGCAGAAAGATAGGTCAATGGCTGAGAATGACCCTGTAGCAGTAGAGAAATGAGTCGGAGTACCTGTGTTGAGGATGCACAACACTTGAGATGTTAGGAGGCTCTCCAAAATTCGACCTCGAGCGCAAAGAGAATTGGAGCCCCACAGGACATGATGGGCACTGAAGTCTCCCAGGAGGAGAAATGGGCGGGGGAGTTGGTCGATAAGATCTGTGAGAGCATCTAAGGTCATTGCATCCAGAGGGGGTAAATAAAGGGAGCAAACGGTAAGCCTCCAAGGTGAATGAATTTCAACTGCAACTGCTTGCAGGTCAGTATCCAGGGGGAGAGCAGAGGAGTGGTGGTCATTATCGACGAACACAGCGACTCCGCCTTTGGCCCTTTCTCCAGTCAGGTCATCTTTGCGATATGACGTATTGCCCCTTAGTACAGGTGCATCAGATGGTTTTAAATGCGTTTCCTGTAAACACAAGCACAGGGGGCGTTGCCGTGCTAGGAGGTTCAGTTCCTCCACATGTGCCCGGAATCCATTCATGTTCCACTGTATAATGGGAGCCATCTATCAGGTTGGGAGTACCTTCATTCTCACTTTCTGTCAGGGAGGAGAGCCCACAACAGGTGGAGGCTCAGTTTTGGGGCGAGATGATTGCCCCAGTCTGACATCAACCTCCATCACCTCAGAGAGACGTCAGAGAGAATGACATCCACATCAGGAGACTGTATGACTGCAGTCTCCTTTAGTGGGCGAGTCTTCACCTTTGTCTTTGGCTTCGACGTTCTGGCCTGAGGTGGCATTGGAGCCAAAACCTCAGAAGCAGTAGGGGGTGTAGCAGCGCTGGGCAGTGCACAAGACAAGACTGGACCCGGGAAGGGGCAGGAAGTTCCATGATCTCAGCTACCACGGCCTGGTCAGAAGACCGGGGGGGGGGGGGGGGGGGGGGGAGCAGCAGGCTTCACAGGAACGGCAGCAGCACGCGTACATTGACAAGCGCAGGAGCTAGTGCTGACAGTAGCAACCTCCGTTTGTGTAGCGGCATCAGCTTTCAAGACTGGTTGTTTGAGAACGGAAGAAAAGGAAGCAGCGAACGTGGGCGGCTGCATGGACTTGTAAATTTTCTTCGCCTCACCATATGGGATGCGTTTTGTAGTTTTTAGTTCCTGGATCTTCCGTTCCTCAAGGAAAACTCTGCATTCCCTACTCCACACAGGGTGATCCCCAGAGCAGTTGACACACTTGGGAGAAGAGGGGCAACCAACTCCCCCATGGGCGGCTTTACCACAATTCCCGCAAGTGGCTTCCCCTCTACAGCCGAGAGTAGTGTGTCCAAAGTGTTGGCATTTAAAACACCGCATGGGGTTGGGGTAATAAGGCTGTACACTGAGACGTAGGAAACCTGCCTTCACATGCTCTGGCAATTTGGTGCTGTTAAATGTAAGGATAAATGAGTCAGTCTTTATGAGAGCACCATCCACCCGTTTCATAATGTGTTGCACGTCGACAATTCCTTCCCGGGACCACTCAGCCTTCAGTTCGTCTTGGGGAATGTCAACGAGATCTCTGCAAGTCACAACACCCTTGCTGTAGTTCAAGGTGTTGTGAAATTCAGTCTCTATCGCAAACTCCCCAAGAAATTGTGCCTTCTGAAGGTTCTGGACTTGCTGGAAGCTAGATGTTTCAACCAACAAGGTGCCATTTCGCAAGCACTTTACAGATTTTAATGTGCCAGCAATACCTTCTAAGCCCTTCTGTATATAAAATGGCGAAACTTTTTCAAAACTCCCATCTTTTCTTTTAATTATGAAAAACACATTCTGCGAAGCAGCATGCGTTCTGTTACTACTACCTGAATCAGGAGGACTGGCTACACGAGCCCTCTTGTTGGATTGGGTGTTAGAACCCACCAGCGGTCCACCCTTTCAGCTGGCAGGAGAAGAATAAAAGTTCGAGGGTTCCATCTCGGTCCCACGAACAGCTAGGGAACTAGAAGTCCACCTAGACAGAGCCCCGCGTGCCTAGGTAAGCCTTATACAACTGGGGTGCGGCAGGTGCCCCAGAGGTTGCCCGCTTGCGACTGTTCCACCCCAACAGCCATGCATCTTATAGGCGCGCAGCACACCGTAAGATTGGTGGGTTTTTATAGAGGTTTACCTTCCTCGCAATCCAGGCGGTCAAGCCAAGATTACCATTCCCCGCAGCACACAACATTCCACCGCCGCGCCATGCGGTGGTCGCTGAAGCACGTCCGGGGGTTGTGGTGACAGGAGACTGGCGGTGCTGACCAAACCCCAGCTCAGGACCCCGGGGTCGCCAAGCCTGTACTCAGCAAATGAATGCTGAGCCCCTGGGGGTGGTTCCTTTGAAAGGGCACGGTTGACTTCTTTACCCATTCTTCCCTAATCCGATGGCATCGACGAACGCGCTGTTTGGTCCCCACCTCAAAATCAACCAACCAACCAATCTCCCCCTCCCCCCTCTCCTTTGCCATTCGTCACTTTTTCGCCTGTCACAAAAAATGCAGCTCCATAGAAGGAGCACCCGGGGCATAACCTAGCTACGTAATTGATTGAGCCCAGCACACATTTATTTCTGTTAATTTACAGATCAAAGATCCGTAAAGCAAGGAGGCGAGCGAGCAAACCCACACAGAACGATAAGAAACAGCGCAGACTGACTCATACCTCCAGTGAGGACGAGATGCCGGAATCGCCGGGGGCGGGGCTGGAACGCGAGCTGGTGCTGGAACCGGCGTAGGACGCCGAGACGTCGTTGCAGACGCGCAGCTTGGGCCCAGCGTCCGGCCTGTGGAGGGCGGCAGGGGTCGGCGGCTCAGAAGGAGGCGCAGGGGGCCGTGCGGCAGCGTTGGGGCTCCGCTCTGCCACGTGGCCGGCCGCAAGGGCGGCTGCAGGCGCCTCAGGCCGTCTCGGCGAACGAGGCCGCGCAAGCGGCGGCGGCTTGTCCATTTTCTGTGCAGTAATATCGTCCGAGGACGGTGTTTCCAAAATGCTGGGTGGTCCATTGATCGTGACCGGGCCAAATATCTCGCGAAATAAGCGTCAAACGAAAAAACTGCAAAGAACGAAACTCGTCTAGCTTGAAGGGGGAAACCAGATAACGCTATGGTTGGCCCACTAGATGGCGCTGCCATAGATCAAACAGATATCAACTGCGTTTTTTTAAATAGGAACCCCCATTTTTTATTACATATTCGTGTAGCACCTTAACAAATATGAATGTTTTAGTTGGACCACTTTTTTCGCTTTGTGATAGATGGCGCTGTAATAGTCACAAACGTATAAGTACGTGGTATCACTTAACTATTCGCCAGTGCGGACGATATTTGCTTCGTGATACATCACCCATGTTGAAATGGACCGTTTACCAATTGCGGAAACGGTCGATATCGTGTTGATGTATGGCTATTGTGATCAAAATGTCCAACAGGCGTGTGCTATGTATGATGCTCGGTATCCTGTACGACATCATCCAAGCGTCCAGACCGTTCGCCGGATAGTTACGTCATTTAAGGAAACGGGAAGTGTTCAGCCACATGTGAAACGTCAACCATGACCTGCAACAAATGATGATACCCAAGTAGATGTTTCAGCTGCTGTCGTGGCTAATCTGCACATAAGTAGCAGACAAATTGCGCGAGAATCGGGAATCTCAAAAACGTCGGTCCTGAGAATGCTACATCAACATCGATTGCACCCGTACCATATATCTATGCACCAGGAATTGCATGGCGACGACTTTGAACGTCGTGTACAGTTCTGCCACTGGGCACAAGAAAAATTACAGAACGATGACAGATTTTTTGCACGTGTTCAATTAGCGACGAAGCGTCATTCACCAACAGCGGTAACGTAAACCGGCATAATATGCACTATTGGGCAACAGAAAATCCACGATGGCTGCGACAAGTGGAACATCAGCGACCTTGGCGGGTTAATGTATGGTGCGGCACTATGGAAGAAAGAATAATTAGCCCTCATTTTATCGATGGCAATCTAAATGGTGCAAAGCATGCTGACTTCCTACATAATGTTATACCGATGTTACTACAAGACGTTTCATGCATGACAGAATGGCGATGTACTTCCAACATGATGGATGTCCGGCACATAGCTCGCGTGCGGTTGAAGCGGTATTGAATAGCATATTTCATGCCCCCCCCCCCCCCCCATGAACCATGGACCTTGCCGTTGGTGGGGAGGCTTGCGTGTCTCAGCGACACAGATAGCCGTACCGTAGGTGCAACCCCAACGGAGGGGTATCTGTTGAGAGGCCAGACAAACATGTGGTTCCTGAAGCGGGGCAGCAGCCTTTTCAGTAGTTGCAGGGGCAACAGTCTGGATGATTGACTGATCTGGCTTTGCAGCATTAACCAAAACGGCCTATCTGTGCTGGTACTGTGAACGGCTGAAAGCAAGGGGAAACTACAGCCGTAATTTTTCTCCAGGGCATGCAGCTTTACTGTATGGTTAATTGATGATGGCGTCCTCTTGGGTAAAATATTCCGGAGATAAAAAAATCCCCCATTCGGATCTCCGGGCGGGGACTACTCAAGAGGACGTCGTTCTCAGGAGAAAGAAAACTGGCGTTCTACGGATCGGACCGTGGAATGTCAGATCCCTTATTCGGGCAGGTAGGTTAGAAAATTTAAAAAGGGAAATGGCTAGGTTAAAGTTAGATATAGTGGGAATTAGTGAAGTTCGGTGGCAGGAGGAACAAGACTTTTGGTCAGGTGAATACAGGGTTATAAATACAAAATCAAATAGGGGTAATGCAGGAGTCGGTTCAATAATGGATAAAAAATAGGAGTGCGGGTAAGCTACTACAAACAGCATAGTGAATGCATTATTGTGGCCAAGATAGACACGAAACCCACGCCTACTACGGTAGTACAAGTTTATATGCCAACTAGCTCTGCAGATGATGAAGAAATTGATGAAATGTATGATGAGATAAAAAAAATTATTCAGGTAGTGAAGGGAGACGAAAATGTAATAGTCATGGGTGACTGGAATTCGTCAGTAGGAAAAGGGAGACAAGGAAACATAGTAGGTGAATATGGATTGGGGGGAAGAAATGGAAGAGGAAGCCGCCTGGTAGAATTTTGCACAGAGCATAACTTAATCATAGCTAACACTTGGTTCAAGAATCATAAAAGAAGGTTGTATACATGGAAGAAGCCTGGAGATTCTGACCGATTTCAGATAGATTATATAATGGTAAGACAGAGATTTTGGGACCAAGTTTTAAATTGTAAGACATTTCCAGGGGCAGATGTGGACTCTGACCACAATCTATTGGTTATGAACTGTAAATTAAAACTGAAGAAACTGCAAAAAGGTAGGAATTCAAAGAGATGGGACCTGGATAAACTGACTAAACCAGAGGTTGTAGAGAGTTTCAGGGAGAGCATAAGGGAACAATTGACAGGAATGGGGGAAAGAAGTACAGTAAAAGAAGAATAGGTAGCACTGAGGGGTGAAGTAGTGAAGGCAGCAGACTATCAAGTACGTAAAAAGACGAGGGCTACTAGAAATCCTTGGTAACAGAAGAAATATTGAATTTAATTGATGAAAGGAGAAAATATAAAAATGCAGTAAATGAAGCAGGCAAAAAGGAATACAAACGTCTCAAAAATGAGATCGACAGGAAGTGCAAAATGTCTAAGCAGGGATGGCTAGAGGACAAATGTAAGGATGTAGAGGCTTATCTCACTAGGGGTAAGATAGATACCGCCTACAGGAAAATTAAAGAGACCTTTGGAGAGAAGAGAACCACTTGTATGAATATCAAGAGCTCAGATGGAAGCCCAGTTCTAAGCAAAGAAGGGAAGGCAGAAAAGTTGGAAGGAGTATATAGAGGGTTTATACAAGGGCGATGTACTTGAGGATAATGTTATGGAAATGGAAGAGGATGTAGATGAAGACGAAATGGGAGATAAGATACTGCGTGAAGAGTTTGACAGAGCACTGAAAGACCTGAGCCGAAACAAGGCCCCGGGAGTAGACAACATTCCATTAGTACTACTGACGGCCTTGGGAGAGCCAGTCCTGAAAAAACTCTACCATCTGGTGAGCAAAATGTATGAGACAGGCGAAATACCCTCAGACTTCAAGAAGAATATAATAATTCAAATCCCAAAGAAAGCAGGTGTTGATAGATGTGAAAATTACCGAACTATCAGCTTAATAAGTCACAGCTGCAAAATACTAACTCGAATTCTTTACAGACAAATGGAAAAACTGGTAGAAGCGGACCTCGGGGAAGATCAGTTTGGATTCCGTAGAAATGTTGGAACACGTGAGGCAATACTAACCTTACGACTTATCTTAGAAGAATGATTAAGAAAAGGCAAACCTACGTTTCTAGCATTTGTAGACTTAGAGAAAGCTTTTGACAATGTTAACTGGAATACTCTCTTTCAAATTCTGAAGGTGGCAGGGGTAAAATACAGGGAGCGAAAGACTATTTACAATTTGTACAGAAACCAGATGGCAGTTATAAGAGTCGAGGGGCACGAAAGGGAAGCAGTGGTTGGGAAGGGAGTGAGACAGGGTTGTAGCCTCTCCCCGATGTTATTCAATTTCTATATTGAGCAAGCAGTAAAAGAAACAAAAGAAAAATTCGGAGTAGGTATTAAAATTCATGGAGAAGAAATAAAAACTTTGAGGTTCGCCGATGACATTGTAATTCTGTCAGAGACAGCAAAGGACTTGGAAGACCATTTGAACGGAATGGACAGTGTCTTGAAAGGAGGATATAAGATGAACATCAACAAAAGGAAAACGAGGATAATGGAATGTAGTCAAATGCTCAGGGAATTAGATTAGGAAATGAGACACTAAAAGTAGTAAAGGAGTTTTGCTATTTAGGGAGTAAAATAACCGATGATGGTCGAAGTAGAGAGGATATAAAACGTAGACTGGCAATGACAAGGAAATCGTTTCTGAAGAAGAGAAATTTGTTAACATCGAGTATAGATTTAAGTGTCAGGAAGTCGTTTCTGAAAGTATTTGTATGGAGTGTAGCCATGTACGGAAGTGAAACATGGACGACAAATAGTTTGGACAAGAAGAAAATAGAAGCTTCCGACATGTGGTGCTACAGAAGAATGCTGAAGATTAGATGGGTAGATCACATAACTAATGAGGAGGTATTGAATAGGATTGGGGAGAAGAGAAATTTGTGGCACAACTTGACAAGAAGAAGGGACCGGTTGGTAGGACATGTTTTGAGGCATCAAGGGATCACAAATTTAGCATTGGAGGGCAGCGTGGAGGTTAAAAATCGTAGAGGGAGACCAAGAGATGAATACACTAAGTACATTCAGAAGGATGTAGGTTGCAGTAAGTACTGGGAGATGAAGAAGCTTGCACAGGATAGAGTAGCATGGAGAGCTGCATCAAACCAGTCTCAGGACTGAAGACCACAACAACAACATTTCATGACAGGTGGATTGGTCGTCGAAGCACCATACCATGGTCCGCACGTTCACCGGATGTGACGTCCCCGGATTTCTCTCTGCGGGGAAAGTTGAAAGATATTTGCTATCGTGATCCACCGACAACACCTGGCAACATGGGTCACCGCATTGTCAATGCATGTGCGAACATTTCGGAAGGCGAACTACTTGCTGTTGAGAGGAATGTCGTTACACGTATTGCCAAATGCGTTGAGGCTGATGGACATCACTGAGCATTTATTGCATTAATGTGGTATTTACAGGTAATCACGCTGTAACAGCATGCGTTCTCAGAAATGATAAGTTCACAAAGGTACATGTATCACATTGGAACAACCGAAATAAAATGTTCAAACTTACCTACGTTCTGTATTTTAATTTAAAAAACCTACCTGCTCATCTAAAATTGTGAGCCATATGTTTGTGACTATTACAGCGCCATCTATCACAAAGCGAAAAAAGTGGTCCAACTAAAGCATTCATATTTCTTTATGTACTACACGCATATGTAATAAAAAATGGGGATTCCTATTTTTTAAAAAACGTAGTTGATATCCGCTTGACATATGGCAGCGCCATCTAGCGGGCTAACCGTAGGGCCATCTGGTTTCCCCCTTCAAGGTAGACGAGTTTCGTTCTTTGTAGTTTTTTCGTTTGATGCTTATTTCGTGAGATATTTGGCCCTGTCACTATCAATGGACCTCCCTGTACAGCGTGTCTCAAAAATAATCACCTGATTTCAAAACTCCATATTTACTCATCTGATGGAATAACATTTTCGTGGAAATATATGAAACTCAGCTTTATCTTCAATAATGATAGAAGCTGAAACAATGAGTTAGAATTTGAGCCACAGCTGTGACTTGAACCTACGTCTGCCCGCATCTCGTGGTCGTGCGGTAGCGTTCTCGCTTCCCACGCCCGGGTTCCCGGGTTCGATTCCCGGCGGGGTCAGGGATTTTCTCTGCCTCGTGATGGCTGGGTGTTGTGTGCTGTCCTTAGGTTAGTTAGGTTTAAGTAGTTCTAAGTTGTAGGGGACTGATGACCATAGCTGTTAAGTCCCATAGTGCTCAGAGCCATTTGAACCATTTTTGAACCTACGTCTGTTGTTTAGGAGGCAGATGTACTAACCACTACACCACTACACGGACTACCCAAATCGAATTCCCTTCCTAACACAAACTTCAGCTCACACATTCAGCCCATTTTCCTGTTCTTGAATCGTCAGTATGACGAGGCTCTTCGACATTGGAGTAACACCCCAGCTTTGTACAGCTAGAATTTCCCCATTTCGTACAAAGCTGGCCAAAGGTGTAAATTGAATTTTGCGTTAGGGAGGACATTCAACATCGGTAGTCCATGCAGATCTAGGAACTGTGATACTACGGTGATATAGTGGTTAGTGCAACTACATCGTAAGTAGGCGACCTGTATTCAAATCCTGTTTTGGCATAAAATTTAATTCACTGCTCCAACTTCTATCTTTATCGAAGACAACGTTGGCACTCATTTGTCTCCAGAGGAAAATGTAATTCCATCAGATCAATAGATCACCTATGCTTGAGGTAGAGGCAGGATTTCCCCATTATGTACAAAGCTGGGATCATTTTCCAGTGTCTGAGAGCCTTGGCAATACTAATAATTTAAGAAGGGGAAAATGAGCTAAAGGTGTGATTTGAAGTTTGTGTTAGGGAGGGCATTCGACTTAAGTAGTCCGTCCAGATGTCGCAACCACAGTGCCACGGTGATGTAGCGGTTAGCAAATCTGTCTTCGTAAGCAGAAGGCCTGTGTTCAAGCCGTGGCTGTTGGACAAATTTTAAGTGATTGCTTCAGCTTCTATCCCTATCCATATTTATTGATAAATACGTACGTATCAAGGAACTCACAAAGTCTGAAAGTTTTAGCTATGCAATTACAAATGCTCTGTCGATCCAACAGCAGCAGCATGAACAACATCCAGACGATACCTTAATTCGTCATATAGTTTACACAATGTATTTGCTTTTACAGAAGCTATGGCAGCTGTTGTTCTGTTCTTCATTTCTTCTACGCCACGAGATAAAGTGGAGATGGACACTCTTTCCTTCACGTCTCCTCACAGGAGAAACTCACATGGGGTCACGTCTGACGATCTTGGAGGCCAAGAATGCAGGGCAGTGTCTCGGGGTCCCTACCCAGCGTTGAGGCAGAGTGTCATTGAGAAACTGACATACGTTGTTGTGGCAGTGTGGTGGAGCTCCATCAGGTTGGAAAATGAAGTCATCGGAGCTATCTTGAAGTAGTAAAAAAAAGTAGATTCTGCGCATTTGAAGATACCTCGACGCTGAATAGCGCACAAGACACCCAGAGACACTGCCCTGCATTCTTGGCCTCCAGTATCTCCAGATATGACCCCATTCGATATTTTTTGTGGGGGTATGTAAAAGAATATGCGTTCATCTCCCCTTTACCTCCTGAGAAGAAAATAACAGTTGCCATAGCTTCTGTAAAAGCAGATAAACTGTGTAAAGTTTATGAGGAATTAAGCTATCGTTTATATGTTGTTCGGGACAGTTATTTTGCTCTACAAATAGCAAAATTTATCTATCACTTTTGTGTCTCATTACCTAATCTAACTCTCTTAGCGTTGCCTAATTTAATTTGACCACACTGCATAACACCTTCCTTACTTTCGTTCATGTTCATTTTACAATCCCTTCCCAAGAAACTATCAATTCCGTTCAACTAATATTCCAAGTCCTTTGCCGTCTCTGACATTGTTACAACGTCATCGACAAATCTCAGTTTTTATTTCTTCACCTTGTACTTTAAATAACTTTACCAGACTTTTCCTTGGTCTCTTTTACTGCTTGATCAATGAGCTGACAGAATATCATTGGGTACAGGCTACACCTGTCTCATTTCGTTCTCAACAACTGTTTCCCTTTCATATCCTTCGACTCCTATTATTCCAGTCTGGTTTCTGTACAAGTTGTAGCTGGCTGCTGGTCGCTGTATCTAATTTCCTCTACTTTCATTATTAAAAAAAGTTATTCTAGCCCACAATGTCAAAATTTTTTCTGAATCTACAAATGCTGTACATGTATTATCGTCTTTCTTTAGTTTATCTTGGAAGAATCGTCTTAGGATCAGTATTGTCCAGCGCGTTTCTACACTTTCCCGGGGTCCAAAAGCATCTTCCCCGATGCTTCCCACTCTTCTTTACATAACCCGTGTTGGTATTTAGTAAACTTGATTTAATAGACTGATGGTGTGGTAATATTCACATCTGTCATCACCTGCCTTCTTTACAATATTGTAATTATTCTATTGTTCTTGATTTCTGAGTGGACTTCCGTTATTTTGATACCCAGTCCAGTCACATTAATGTCATCACTGCCTATGTTCGACAAAAAGGTGCAATAACCACTCACAGACGGCAAGTGGCAGCAGTGCCAGTGAAGAGTATGTGAAACATATTGGGGGACACAGAAAAAGATGCAGTCATTGTCGTAATGTGGAAACGGAGCGATTTAACTGACGTCAAAAACGGCATAATCATTGGATTTCGGGCCAAGGGTGGGCGCATTTCTGAGATGACTAAGTCTGTAACCTGTTCACATGCCACCTCGGTTAACCGTGCATGACAAAAAGGTACTATCTAAAACTGGTGCCGAGGCAGATACGGTGCCCTATGGGCAATAGATGAAGGATTGAATGATCACTGTGGAGGTGTGTATGGATGAACGTATGAGCAATTGTTGAACAACTGACCACCCAGATGAACCAATGGACTACCAACAGCGTCCCCTCAACAACCGTACAGCGAGCATTGCCGCGTGTGGACCTCTGCATCAGGCACCTAGTTCATGCACCCGTGCTCACTGCCATTCAACGGCGACGAAGTCAGGAATTCGAATGCCAATACTGCAGCTGGACATCCACTGAGTGGCGACAGGTGGCCTTTTCACCTGAATCACGCTTTATGCTACATCGGACCGATAGCCGATGGCAAATATGGTGTGAAACGGTGAAAGCCAACAAGGAGGGAGCGCCATGGCCTGTGGAATGTTTTCGTGGCTTTCCCTGGGAATGTATCGACGCCAAGTATGCATCATTCCCTGGGGACCACGTCCACCTCTGCCTACAGTTTGTTTTTCCTCGGCACAAAGGCATCTGCCAGCTGGACAGTGCAACATGTCACACAGCTCGCAGTGTGTGTGTGATTTGAAGAGCACCAGGATGAGTTTACCGCGGTCCCTCGGCCACGAAACTCCCTGGATTTAAACCCAGTCGACAGCTTATGAGACCACCTCGATCTGGATGTTCAGCCATGTATCCTCAGCCGAGAAGCCTAGCGCAGTGGTCACAACACTGGAGTCGGCATGGCTCCACATGCCTCTCTGAAACTTCTACATTGACTCTGTTCCTGCACGCCTCGCAGCGTTCCGTGTAGCAAAAGGTGGTTGTTCAGGCGTTTGACAGGTGGTCACATTAATGTGCTGGACAGTGTAGAATTCCATGGGGGGGATGGGGGGGGGGGAAGTTCTGTCATGGCGCACAATCTTAAGAATCTCTTTCAATAATACTGTTTCCAGGTTCGTTTCCTTTGTATAAACCTTCTACATATTTCTTACAACTTTTTGGGCCTTTCCTTAATACTTTATACTGCTTTATCAGCGAAAATAGCAAACGAATAGGAAATATGATAATACAGTAACCAGGCTGCTGCTCTTCTTTGCAGTGTGTAAGGAAGCTGAAGTCACTCCACATTCGGCTGTCGCAGAGTGCTGAGCTACGATTTACCAGCACCGCCACATGCACTTCCTTTTCATAGTTTCTGGTAGCTGCAGTTTTGTTTACAAAAGAGACTGCATACAAGTCTTTTGTACGCCTTACATTAGAACACTGCTGAAGTTTATGGGGCCCACTTCCTGTCGGACTACCAGAGGACGTCGAGCGTATACAAAGATGGAATCAAAAACACACTGCAATAAATTTCTTTTTATTGATCCATTTTTTGAACTTCGGTATTATTTAGACGCATGCTATATGTGTCTTAACAATTTTTTTAGTCTCCAGCCATGCTGAAGATTTCATTTCTATGTGCAATATTTCGACAACTGATCTAGTCGTCTTCGTCATTTCCGGTGTATTCGGCGTGCTTGTAGATACACGAGGCAACCCGGTCAGGCTTAACGCCTTAGACACACTGTCCAGTGAGTGCAGAAAGGTGGAGGTTCCCTGCTGTTTTGGGGTGGCATTATGTGAGGCATACGTGGTGGTCATGGAGGGTGCCGTAACGGCTGTACGATACGTGAATGCCGTCCACCTACCGATAGTGCAACCATATCGGCAGCATACTGGCGAGGCATTCGTCTTCATGGGCGACAATTCGCGCCCCAATCGTGCACATCTTGTGAATGACTTCCTTCAGGATAACGACATCACTCGACTAGAGTGGCCAGAATGTTCTCCAGACATGAACCCTATTGAACATACCTGGGATAGATTGAAAAGGGCTGTTTATGGACGATGTGACCCACCAATTACTCTGAGGGATCTACGCCGAATCGCCGTTGAAGAATGGCACAATCTGGACCAACAGTGCCTTGATGAACGTGTGGACAGAATGCCACGACGAATAGAGGCATGCATCAGTGCAAGAGGACGTGCTGCTCGGTATTAGAGGTACCAGTGAGTATAACAATCTGGACCACCATCTCTGAAGGTCTCGCTTTATGGTGATACAACATGCAATGTGTGGTTTTCATGAGCAATAAAAAGGACGGAAATGTGTAAAGGTTCCGGAACTCTCGGAATCAAAGTGATGCAAAACTTTTTTTCATGTGTGTAGAAACGTACGTCATGACTTCAAAAACTTCACTGGAAACAGCACTAAAATTTTTTGGACATCTGGATTTCACCCTTAATAACGATATGGTTCGATCAAAGATAGACTCCATCAACAGTTAATATGATCATCGCTGTAACTGAGTCCTACGAGACATCTACGTTTAGAATTTGATATCCATCTGTAGGCTGCAAATCTCTGTGAAACTCATGACTCAACCATTAGAATTCCATGTTTTTCACGCTTATTTTCCAGAGGGAGGCATGTTTATACTTTACACCGCTCATGGTGAGAGTGTTAGCTGTGATTTATTTACCACTTTAGAAGTGAAGTCAAGAAGGCCACGACAGTCCGTGCCCTATTTTCGTCAAAACTGAGTTAATTCTCCATGTCTAAAGATCCAGGTATTCATGTGCCGTTGAATTTCAACAAAAAAGGCACGAGTGGGACTGAAGATCTCAAACTGTGCCCGCTATCGGAAATACCCAGCGAGTATAAAATGCTCTCTGATCTCCGATACAAGTGCGGTTAAAAGGGCACAGACATCTCCCTTGACATTTTCGTCTACTAACGTATCTGATAATGCTCATCCTTTCACTCTCTGTAGCCACCAAACACTCGGGTGACGGTATATGGTTATATTGTAAAAGCACGCAGAAAGGTTTTAATTTTGCGTTTGCTTTAAACCTGTAAGAGTCGCACAGCATGAGCTGGTCAATTTCGCATCCACACCTTTGTTTAAGTTATCTACCCCTGTGCGTGAACAAATATTCCTGCAATGAAGCTAAGAAATGGTGAGGCTCGCAGAACCGCCTGAATGAAATTTTTAATTATTCCTGTATTGTCACCAGGGACGTTTCGTGTTATATGCAGAGTGATTATAACTGAAGCCCCAGCTTTAACACTTTGAAAAAAATGAAGTACTGCTCAGAATGACGTCAAATTTGGACCGAATGTTATCGAAGCAGGGGGAAACGTAAGGGAAACAAAAATATTTAAAGAAAAATTTCCCACTAGATGGCGTTGTAAGCGTCAGAACGTGAATGGATTCGACTACAAATGACAGACAGATCGCAATTCAACAACTATGGTGTATCATATTAAACCAGTCGTACTATGTAACGTGCATGGCCGCACAAGTTTGGCATACAACGGTTGTGGCACTGTTCCACCACGGCAAGGTCGTACTTCATCGGATAGAAAAAAGCGGTTTTTAATTTCCCTGAGGTCAAAAACTACATATAAAACAACAATGAAATAAATTTTTAAGTTTCACGAGACTGGCGCAAGACATTTTCAATATTCAGTCCACCGTTATCTGACCCAAGTTGAAGTCGAGAAACAGGATGAACCATAATAGAGCGGAGTGTCTCTAGGATCACATTCAGAATGGGTTACACAATGCGTGCCTTCAGTTCAGCAACGTTTATGATCGGAGCACTACACGCAGCATCTTTCAGAATACTCCACAGCCGTAAGTCACACGAATTAAGATTAGGTGATCTGGACGACCGGGCTGTAGGGAAATGTCGGCTGATAGTTCCAGCGTTTACCAAATACCTCTTTAGCAGCTGCTTCACTGACTGTGCAGAGGAGCGATATCTTGCATAAAAATGATCCTACACACACATACATGCAGTTAAAGGGTTGGAATGATGGTGGCGCACTAAACACGTTCATGGCGTTCACCTGTAACGGTACAAGGTAACAGGACTCGCAGAACCCATCTCCTCGGAAAAATATGACCCTACGATAAGCGGTGCTGTCGACTAACACCACACAGTTACCTTTGCAGAACGAAGGGGTACCGGTTGATGTGCGAACGGTTTTTTCATTGCCCTTATTCTGGAATTCTTTGTATTGATATGTCCTTACAGATGGAAATGGCCTTCGTCTATCCACAGAATGTTGCATGGCCGTTCATTGTCCACTTCTATGCGCGCTTCTATGCGAGCAAACGTTTGTCTTACTGGCAAGCCAGTGCGAAGAAGCAACTGCCGAACATGTGTAATTTTGTATGGATGGGAATGCAGGATGTTTTGTCGAATTTTACACACCATGCTGAGAGGGATGTCCGAACTCCGGGCAATTCCCCCTATACTGCATGTTTGCACAGCCACCGCTCGATATCTCCTGGAACACTGTGGCCACATGTTCTACTGACGTCGGATCGATTGTTTTCCTCCCTCTGCCACACTGTACTACAAAAGAATCTGCTTTTTTTCGAATATCGCAATAATTTTCTCCAGACCCTTGGCAGACATTGGACCAATACCTTTTTACCTAGCCTTGAGTGTCCAGAACTTCTGCAGAGCTACTAGTTGACAGTCGACATTCTTGTTAATGACCTTTGTCAGCAACGCGGTATCCTGCACTGAGACAGTCATGCCGAAAGTCTTTTATTTTGCGTATTCTGTCGCTTACAGTGCCATCTGGTGGGAAAACTTTCGTTAAATTTTTTTGTTTCCATAACCTCTCCCCCCCCCCCCCCCCCCCCCCCATTCTCCAACAGTATTCCATTCAAATTTGACGTCATTATGAGCAGTAGTTTGATTCTTACACGGTTTTGAAGCTGGAACTTTAAATGTAATCACCCTGTATTAAAGACTCGTCAGCGGTGCTGTTCTTCAAAATTTAAAAAGGACTGACTCCAAAACTGTATCTTATCTCAGTGAAAGCAGTGCAACAGTAACGATGCTTACATACAAGATGTAAAATGTGTCTTTCTCTTTTGCTTGTGCCTTTGATCTACATCGGTGCAGAGTCAGCATCGATATTAATGGATTTCCATGGTTAGGTTAAAGGGAGGCCGAATAGCCTTCCTATCACCACGCCCTTAACCTTCTGGGACAGAATATGTGTACCACAATAACTGTGTGCTGTGTTATTCATGTGAAACTGCACAAAAGTTGTCTAAATGTGTATGAATCATGTAACTGAGGTGGGACTTAGGTAGCAGTGAGTAGTGGAACAAAGGGGTGATAGAGCATTTTGTTTGTTTGGGTTGCATTATTCAGCAGCAAGCATACATTTAGGGGCAAATTACATCCCTTCTCCTCCCCTTAACCTAATGTTATGTTAGTTGGTATTTGACCCCCTAGGGATTTACTTGTGACCTGCCAGGGATAATATGTCCTTCTGAGAAATCCCCACCTCTTTCCTACCCCTTCCATCACCCTTCAGGGAAAAGGGATGCCAATCCTGGGACACTTTTTTTTTGTCGCCCACTCTCCAGTTGAGTTCTGAGCCATTTGTCCCCCTCTCCCTCCTCTTTCCTGACCCATACTCCTGGGAAATACCCAGCTATCCCCACCTCTCCTCCCCACCCCCAGTCCCCATCCACCTATTTTCAACATTTGGGAATCACATACGTACAATTCGCACACCATGTAATTGAATTTCTGCCCCAAATGCATTGTAGTGCTAAATATAACTGAGATCTTAAAGGTGCTGACGTTTGAGAACACAAGCACCCTCCTCCACATGCTGCCCTACTCACCACCACCACAATGTTTCCGCCTTACACTAAACTTATCTGGCGAAAAAACCTTCCACTCACACACCCACAATGGCGATCGTGAAGTGTGCACCATTCGTCGACTGTAGGGTAGCCAAGAGCCATGTCTCCATCAGCCGGGAGAGGAATACAGAGCTGCACATGCATCAGCCTTGCAGGCAGTTGTGGGTCCATCTCCTCGTATCCACACATTGCCCATACCAGATGCTCAGAGACTGGAGAGACTGTCACCTTGACCATCCAGCCAGCAATTTACAGGGTGAAATGAATGTCCAGGGCAAACACTTGCCATATTGAATCTTCTCAAATTTCCACATACAAATTGGAGAATAACCACAACACATATGTACGCTTCTGTTGCTGCTCAACCAGCATACTAATTTGTTCACTATTCAGCCACCCAGAAGGCCATGTGAGCAAAGCACCAGGACTTGTCCCCATAGCTGAGGGTAAGAGTTGACTAGAAGGAGCCTTTCTTTGTACCTAACATGTCTGCACAGGCTAAGCTGCGGCTTACTGTCAGCCAAGCCTCTGTGATCGCCCCTGCTGCTGGCCGCAGATGGGCAGCGCTAAGCCCTTTGCACACTGCGAGACAAGCTGGGGCGGCTTGGGCATAGAGTTCTAACTGCAGTTCCACCCCTGACATAGACTCTTCCTACATTAAAAAATCCACTTTATCCAACCTGAGATAGGGATGTTGTCCATACACCACGAATTTCTCACGCATAATGTATATTCTTCCCTTTTATAAGAGCTTTTTTCGAGGACAGTAGAAACCGGAGCATACACGCATTTTCACATTGGTAAAGTACCGTTTCTTGTTGTGAAAATTCTCTACAGCAGTATGGCATAGGCTATATATATATATATATATATATATATATATATATATATATATATATATATATATATATATATATGTGTGTGTGTGTGGTTCACTTGTTCGGTATATATAAAATGGCTGTGATTCGTCATGTCTGCTTGTTCTGCTCTAAAGTGTCTAGCAGTCTTCAGTTTTTTTTGTAGAAGGAGGAGTCCAACTGGCGAACACTTTCAAATGTTTGTGCTGGCTTTAACAGTTATCTACGTGGTAAATTCGTCAAGTTCATCTCTGTCAGGGCTGAGAAACCAGGTCTCCTACTTGTGAATGAGAATGTGATGCCAACAGGAATACTAGGTAAACGTGAAAACAGCAAGAAAGCATCTAAAGACCCGTGATGAAACCGTATAAATTGGAATTGACTGACGCTAAAATTGCTGTTCTGCAGCAATCTGGAATATCACAGTAGCTACCAGTTCTTCCAATTCTTTTTCCTATAGCTTATGCTTATTTTATTAGGCTTTCAAACATCTGTTCACCACTCATCGGAAATCCACCTTCCTGCCGTCGACTGTGTCACAAACTCTTCTAACTTCTAAAGGAATGTGACAGGACGATCCTTGATAATGGTCATATGTTAGAATGTCCGCCCCCGGTAGCTAAGTGGTCAGCGCGATAGAATGTCAGTCCTAAGGGCCCGGGTTTGATTCCCGGCTTGGTTGGAGATCTCTGCTTGCGGACGGAGTGTTATGTTGTCCTAATCATCATCATTTCAACCCCATCGCCGTGCAAGTCGCCGAAGTAGCGTCAAATCGAAAGACTTGCACCCGGCCAACAGTCTACCCAACGGGAGGCCCTAGTCACACGACCTTTACATTTTTTTATAAGATGGAAGAAAATACGAGAAGCCATACCAGAAAATATAGCTCTTAGACCTTTCAGAGGCAGCGGTATAGGGGTGGATGTACATCAGAAACAGCATGCTTCGTCTAAATGTTTGGAATGTCGCATATGAATAGTAACCTGGAAAAAGTTATAACTCTGCCCGCCGTTGAAACAACTGAACTGTTAAATTCCACCTCAAATCAAATGTGGTAGCAAGAAAGCGAGTAAAGCCTGTGATCAAACCATATAGCTTGGAAATGGCTGACATTAAAATTGCTGTTCTGGTGGAGCAGCAGTAGCTACTAGTTCTTACAATTCTTTCTCCCATAGCTTATGCTTATGTTCTTAAAATTTCAGACATCTAGTCACCACTTCATCGGAAATCTACCTTCCTGGCAGTGTCTGTGACACAGACTCTTCGCGCTTCTGTAGGAGTCTGACAGGAGTATCCCTTCGCTTTTAGCGTTTGGTAGCCATGTTGCAGATACCTGGTTTTTAAGCCCTGATTTATAACTGCAGAAATGGACTGTTAGAGTTTGATCCTGTCTACAAGCTAGCGATATGGAAATACATTTCAAAAATAAGTATGGGATCTATATGGCGCAGAAGACTATAGTTTGAATGAAACATTTGTTAGTTATGGAAGCGAGTACTCTACAAAGCATCACTGTAATTAAATAGCCCTGCCAGTCATTTGGGATCTAAGTTACACACATCCGATTCTATTGCACAAAAATATTACTGGGTATTTTTTCTTTGTAGGAAAATTACATTTCGAAATTAGAATGAAGTCTACGTGCATGTATTTAACATGGAAGACTCTAGTTTTAATGGAACATTTGTTAACGGCAGTAGGGAATACCACACATAGCATCATTATACTTAAATAACCCAGGAAAACCTTTGGAGATTAAGTTACAAGCATCTCATTCCATTGCAGCACTGAATTACTGGGTATTTTATCCCTGCTAAGCAAATAACATTTTGAAATCAGTGAGGATCTATATGATGTATATGGCATGGAAGACTGTAGTTTTAATAGCATATTACTTAATAGTCGGAGGGAGCACCACACATAGCATCACTTTACTAAAATAGCCCTGACAAATGTTTTGTAACTGTGTTGCAGATATCTGATTCCATTTCCATGTGGCAATTTGAGATAATTCAATATGGCAAATGTTTGCACTGGACGATTATTCCCTCCATGTAAATTGATTGGCTGATGGCTGGGAGGTGATGGTGTCGGTCTGTCTGGTCTCTGAGAATCTGGTAGAAGTGGTGTGTGGATATTGGGGGATGAGCACGCAACTGCGAGTGTGGCCGACATATGTGCTGGTCTCCAGTCCTCTCTCGGTCAGTATGGCCATAGCTCCTGGCGCTCCTGCAGTCGGTGAATGGCGTACATTTAGCGATTCTGAGTGTATGTAATCAGAAGATCTTTTTCGCTTGATTTGTCTAGTGTAAGGTGGAAACTTTGAGGTGGTGGAAAGTAGGGCAGCATGTGGAGAAGGGTGCTTGTGTTCTCAGGGTGCTTGTGTTCTCAAACGTCGGTGCCTACAAGACCTCAGATATATTTAGCGCTACAATGTATGTGTGGCGGAAATGTAATTACTTGGTGTGCGAATTGTGTGTGTGTAATTCTTAAATGTTGAAAATAAGTTTTATTATGAAGAAGAAATATTTCACGGTGGTTGTGAGGTTTTTAAGCGATCTATTTGAATTACACACTCCACAGATTTTTTCACTATCTAGTCTCCTGTTAACTTTAAACAATTAATTTGATAGGGGTAGTGCAAATGGACTATTTCCTGCCATTTTTGATATCGCAGTTGTAACATCTTAAGACTGGGCCACTGTTCCCACCCAAATAATGAGAAGCAGCATTTACCACCAATTTAATTAATTAATTAAATTAATGTTTAAATAAATAAACTCTATTTTGCTCGAATTTACCACCCATTTCGTGACATGAGATCCAGTCTGACAACTCAACACAGATAGAGTCTTTTCATATCAATTCAAAAGTAGAAGAGAGGGGAAGTAAGGGAGAGGAGGAGGGTGAAAAAGGTTGTTGATTTACCAGGAGGAGGAGGAAAAAGTGGCTTAGAGCTGAACTAGACAAGGGGTGACAAAAAAGTGCCCCAGGATTGGCATCACTTTTCTCTGAGAGGTGGGGGAGGAGGAGGGGGAGTGGAAGGGAGGGAGTTTCTCAGAAACCTGGATTACCCCAGGGGTCATAAATCAACTCCCAGAGGTCATAA
Source organism: Schistocerca americana (assembly GCF_021461395.2). Classification (NCBI taxonomy): domain Eukaryota; kingdom Metazoa; phylum Arthropoda; class Insecta; order Orthoptera; family Acrididae; genus Schistocerca; species Schistocerca americana. The sequence continues at coordinate 386,567,037 of NC_060120.1, forward strand.
ATCAATTAACATAATAGTAGGTTAAGGGCAGCGGGAGGAGGATAATTTACCATTGAATGCTAACTTGCCCATGAATGTACGCAACTCTGAAACTGTCTAAAACCACATCCAGGGAACCTCTTCGATAATTCGCTAGATGGATTCAATCCAGGGCCAGTGCATCTCCCTGTCCTGAAAGTGGCATGGCTATCTGGTTGGCCTAAGATGCAAAATCACATCTGCTGATAATAAAAGAATAATAAAGCAACTAAACATAGATAATTCTCCTAACTCATAATGCAAATAATAATTGTGGAAGATGGCCACAAACATATAGAAAAGCTGCAAAATATTTACAAACAACTGATCTGGTGAAATACTAGATGTCCGAATGCGAATCCTGATATTCCCACTTGCAATCAGCTCAGTTACACAAATACTTGAGAAAATAACAACACCCATAAAGAATGTCCTAAATAAATTTAAAGGCTGAGCATTGTATAACAGTGTACCAACTGTAAGTGGTTTACATTCCAAAGAGATGACATACTTATAAGTAGGTAGTCTAGGAGAGAACAAGCATAGTTTACATTGTTGCCAGATTTCTGATGACATCATCAATGATGTCATATGCTTTTGCCAGATGTCCCTCCTCTAACATAGGCCAATTGCCATATGTATAAAATGACAGAAGTTCAAAAAATGGTAGGAAATTCAAAATATGGCAGGAAATTCAAAATAGCCAAGCTGTGCTACAGATTTTTGTCCCTAACCCTATGGTGTCACTGTGGGAGTAGGGCTCATGTCCGATGTATAAATTGGTGGGAAATTCAAAAATCCAAGTTGTTGTATTGTCATGTTGGTGTGAAATTAAAAAATTCGAGATGGCGATCCAAGATCGCTGACATGGAATATGAGCACAGACAGCATTGTTGCCACATTTACTGGGTTTTTCCCTGATGTCATTCACCTGAGACAAAGAATGTTCGTTTACCCCTGCAGGTCCAAGCCAGTCTGGTGGACAAAGGAAGCCAGTCTGAGCCTCTTGGCTACATGTGGATGTTTTTCACCCTACAGGTAGCAACTAGTCTGAGGACCTACCTAATATGTTTACCCCCGAGCTATTGTTCAGTCAGACCTGCAGGGCTATTTTTATAACAGTAAGGTCAGTTAGTAGAATTCAGAATAGCTTCTGACATCACACACAAACTGCTTCTCCTATGTTAAAGTCCAATCCCCCCTAAGTTACGATTCATTCACTTATGTTGTGGTGGGAAAGTTTGTCTTTAACATCACACTGGGAGAACGTCCTCCATGCCAACACTGCTGCCCATGCCATTTTATCAGGCTTCAGACGCTGTAACCACTGTCCAAGTATCATCACTTGCCACGACATGCCAGGACACTGTAGCATCACCAACTATAGCTGTGCCAGGCATAACAGCCACTGCTACTGCCATTGGCTTGAGTGCAGACCTAGCACTGTGTCCTCTCGTTAGTCTGATGTTTAGCTGTGAGTGTTCATATTTCAATGAAGTGCAAGTGTATCCTTCCTTACAGCAAGGGCGCGTGCAATGTTGACGTCTCTGCCCACTGTAAAAATTGAACACTATATGCAGGTGTGTGCAGCTACCTTCAATAAAAATACTGAAGTGTAAACGTGCCCATTTTTATAGAAAAGACGCATGCAATGCAGATGTAACTGCATGTTGTAAACAATTATCTATACATATGAGAGGGTAGAATGAAAGAAAACGAACAACTAGAGTTTAACAAATTAGATCTACTTGAAATAGATTGCAGATAATGTTTTCGTACAATATACATGTCCCACATGTTGGAATAGTTGATTTTCATTATATACATCTATATAAACAGTGTGAGTGGTCTGTATTCGAATCGAGAGCTTGCGGACATGTTATTGTTTTGCTGTTTGTCTGAGACAGAGTTGTTTCAGGAAGCAGGAAATCATTAAGAACATACCAAAAATGTTCAGACACCAGACTTGGAGGAAAATGTGATTAACACTGTGAAAGACGACTGCCGTGTCTGTACCAGGCAGTTGGCCTGCCAGTACAGTGTAAGCCAGACGACCACGTGGAACATTCTTCATGACAATTGTTACTATCCTTATTACTTGCAGTGTGCAGGGGTTGCTATCGACAGACTTTCCACGTCAGAAGCAGTTTTGTCACTGGCTTTTCATCAGGCAACCACGATTCTGGGATTTGTGTCATCCATCCTGTTCATGAATGAGGTCATCTTTACATGGAGCGGTATCTTCAACTTCCGTAACAGTCATCTGGGGGATATTATGCAGAATCCCGACGATATGGTGACAGTGAATCATCAGCATCAGTACACCGGAATGTGTGGGCCGGGATAATTGGCGACCATATTTTGGGACCAGTCTTCCTTCCACGTTGCCTAACAGGCCGGAACTATCGGCGTTTCTTGCAGGCCGGAACTATCGGCGTTCCTTGCAAGTAACTTTGCCTCTCCTACTAGAAGAAGTGCCATTGACAATTTGATGGCTTACATGTTGATGCTCCAGCCCACTTTGCCGTTAACGTCCGGACACATCTCAATCATGTCTTCCCTGGTCGGTGGATCAGATGAGGGGATCTAGATGCATGGCCTGCTTGTTCACCAGATCTCGACCCGTGCAATTTCTTGTTATGGGACCATCTCAAAAGTATCGTGTATGAAGAGCCTATTCCAGATTCGAGACACTGGAGCAGCGTATTCATGCTGCCTTTGACACTGTTCAGATGCAGCCTAGCCGATGTGAATGTGTCAGACAGAACATGCTATGGCACATACACACATGTGTTGAGGCACGTGGAAGCCATTTTCAACACATACTGTAGCTATGACTGCGTGGTACAGTGCATATCAGACCTCAGTCTTGGATAATTGGTCTCTAGCACGGATACCATACATTTCTGGACATAAGTTTATTAGATCCTTTTCGTTCCATATCCTCTCATTGATCAGTCCCTATGGTTTGCACGAGGTGAAAAAAATCACCCTGTATAGATGTGTCTGTAAAAGTAAGATGATTGGTAAATCCTAGAATTTACAGGTGAAACCTAACATTTACCGGTGTAGTTTGGTAACAGATGTAGATTTCGAACTTTTTCCAAGAGATGTTGACAAATCTTAGGATTTTCCCATGTATACTGGTAAAATCGCATTCATTAAAAAATCAACATAGCAGTTTTATTGAAATAGTTTGTATTGACGTAAAATTACGATATTTAAATATACTTGCATTCCATTGTGATTCTATATTAAAATTACCGAAAATTGATATAGTTATACAAAAATGTTATATTGTGAATGTTAATTTTTGTTGCAGCGAAGGTGACAGTTGTGACATTTAGAATTACGTAACATGAAAAACGATTCGCATAAGCCTTTGTTAGTTGAAGAGTTTTTAAACAATTATACTTTTTGGATCCTTGTTCTCCAATGAACGACACGTTGGCAAGCAAGGTGTCTGAATGTCTGTGGAGGAATGGCAGACCATTCGTCCTCAAGAGCCGAAACCAGAGAAGGTTGTGATGTTGGACGCTAAGGTACGGAGCGAAATCGATTTTCTGATTCATCCCAAAGGTGCTCCGTTGGCGTGAGGTCAGGCAGGCCAGTCCATCTCCGAAATGTTATTGCCCACAAACCATTGCCTCACAGATGTTGCTTTACGACAGGAAGCATAGTTATGCTGATACTAACAATGCTTTTCTCCGAACCGCTCCTCTATTGTACACAGTAGACAATGCTGTAAAATATGTTCATAACCTCCCGCATTTAGCGTTTCCTTAAGCGTAATAAGGAGACCACACCCTAACCAAGAAAAACACTCCCACACCGTAACACAATTTCCTCCATAATTCACTTTTGACAGTACACATTTTGGCAGGTAACGTTCTCCAGGCATTCGGTAAACCAAACCGTGCCATCGGATTAGCACAGAGTACAACTTGATTCATCACTCCAAATCACTCGTTTCCAGCCATCTAGTGTCCAATGGTGTCGCTCTTTGCACCACCTCAAGCGTCGCTTAGAAGTGACTACAGCACACATCTCCGCAACCGTCATTCACCTTTGTTATCTATGGCCCATGGTGCACCACAGTTGCCTCTGCCCTGGTTTTGGATAGCGCCATTTTCCGATGCACAGTTTACTTTAATCAAAAACACAAACAGTTTACAAACTTAACCGCTTCGGAAGTTCCTCCACTCTTGGCCCTAAAGCCTTTGATCACGGCTTTTTGGACGTCAGATAAATCGCTCCGTTTCAGCTTTACGACAACAACGCACTATTTTCTGTATCCACCAGACACATTTTTTTGTACTCTGCACTGCTAGCGCTGCCACCTGCAGCCTAAAAATAGCTATCGCACGTTGACGTCACACATAGGCGACGGGCAGATTAATGTGGCTGGACCGTGAATGATATTTTTTTGTGTCACACCCAGTCATAATCTTCGTCGATTATTAATAATATGACTATTGATTTATTGACGATGCTTTACGAGGCACAAGTAGTGATCATCAGGTATCAAGGCACGCAGATCACTTAAATATTATTTACACTACTAATATTATTAGCTAGATTATCGGTAATTTTCTTGCGTTGTCGGGACCTTCATTAAATCCGCAACATATGCGTTCCTATATAGAAATGTAAAATAAAGTATTCTTTTTCGTGTCAAAAGACGTGCTGTCAACTTATGAAACATTTTCAAAGCATCTGGTCTTTGTACGGCGCCCATCTTATGTTCTTGTTGTGTTGGTCTGTGAAATATAAAGTACAAATTTTCCGTAAGTTGTGAAAAGTGAAACGTGACGTAAAACAGTGTAGAAAAGTGTTACAAAACCGACTACAGATGCTCGATCATCGCAGTAGCCAGTGGAAGGACATGCGGTACGTCACCAGCACAGTATCGCCAAAAACACTTACATTTACATGATTAGCACGGTTTTTGGCAAGAACTACATCAGATACGAGGGGCTTTCAGTAACTAATGCAACATTTTTTTTCTCGGCCAGTTTCGGTTGAAAAAATGTGGAATATGTTGTGTGACATAGTGAAATATTTCCACGTCAGTCCCTACAGTGTCATGAAGTTTCCATAGGTGGCTGCGCTATCGTAGCCTTCAAAATGTAACGAAGGAGCGTTCCGAGCAGAGAGCTGTCACTGCGTTTCTTTTGGCGGAAAACCAGCATTGCAGATATTCATAGACGCTTGCAGAATGTCTACGGAGACCTGACCGTGAACAAAACCACGCCGGCCAGGGTGGCCGAGCGGTTCTAGGCGCTACAGTCTGGAACCGCGCGACCGCTACGGTCGCAGGTTCGAATCCTGCCTAGGGCATGGATGTGTGTGATGTCCTTAGGTTAGTTAGGTTTAAGTAGTTCTAAGTTCTAGGGGACTGATGACCTCAGAAGTTAAGTCCCATAGTGCTCAGAGCCATTTGAACCATTTTTGAACAAAACCACGGTGAGTCGTTGGATGAGATGTCTGTCATCATCGCAGCAAGGTGGCGCAAACTTTTTCCGATCTAGCAAGACTTTGGCTCCGACATTGAGCAGTAAAGCGATACCATACAGGCCCTCCCAGTAAGGTGGAATAAGGCTGGAGGACTGATCGGAGATTTTGTAGCCAAAAGAGTGGGTAAAATATGGTGTATTAGAATCCATAATAAAAACAACCTGCTTTCAGTGTTGCATTACTTATTGAATGCCCCCCGTATTTTTTCGCTTTCTATATAATGGTGATCCTGTCAGCGCTACAAATTAGAGATAATCTAACTAATAGTATTAGAAGCATAAATAATATTTAAGTGATTGGTACTGACGTCCGATGAGGCTCTAAACGCGACGCCAGTCACTGAGACTGGTCGGCTCTATACATATACCCTAGAGTCTTTGAATGTAAAATGCTTGCTCGTAAGTTGAAATGGGTATTTTTCTTATGGCTTTATTTACCTTTCTGTTCCCAGTAGACAACTTCATATGATACACTACGGCCCTGACTTAACTCAAGATATTTTGGGAGTTCTAAGATGACGATTCACCATCGAACATTTATTTAGCTGTAATAATGAGTTAATGAATGTGTTGTGATATGCAGGAGGAGACGAGAAAATGTTGAGTGATACCTGCTTTCCAGCTGCCAGACGAGCCATCTCGTTGATGACACCGTTGCCCGAGTTCCAGAGGAAAGAAGCATCGCCACGATGGAGGCACCGTTGTCTGCCAAGGCCTTCATGCGCCCTGAGTCCTGCAGTCTGTGCTGTGGGCTTCGGCCATAAAATGTCTCCATGCCCCTGTAAGGACTCGCATCCTGCTCGCAGCCTCCCTATTCCCACTTCTCCCTTTCTGGGAGCCACGTTCTTCTGTACCGTTGCCCCTCGAAACTGTTGCTGAGGTTTTGGCGGCCCATGGCGGCATTTAGGCAAACCGATCCCCGTCCGTGGCTGTCTCCTGGTAGGATCCAGACAATGGAGACGAGTGCTGGGAGGCGATCGGTGGAGCTCCTGCGCAGATCTGCTCCCTGAGCTTCCCATGTGATCGACGACACGACGAGATACTGTCTTGTTTGTTTGGAGCACAGCGCATTTGACTGAAAAAAAAAAAAGAAGTCGCCTGGATTACTCGAGGACTGTGATGAACATACGTACGTGACAAACACAGGGTGCGGCAGAACCGACTAAGCAGTTTTAAGGAGCAATAAAAAGTAAATCTGGATGTATAAAGAATAAATGTTTTTATTTTCTAAATTAGTACAAGATACCATTTTACATTCATTTAGTTTTGAAAACAATGTCCTCAATATGGCGGCCGTTAGCATCAATACATTGTTGTAGACGATCCCTCAAGTTTCGAGCAGCTCTTGCACACATATCGTGGGATATGACATTCACTTCGTCAATAATCCGCTCTTTTAACTCTGGTAGAGTGGAGGGCGTCTTTTGAAACCTTTTCCTTCAGATATCCCCAAAGAAAGTCGTCACAAATGCTGAAATCTGGTGACCGCGCAGGCCACCCGACATCACCCCTCAAAGAAACGAGGCGTTCCGGAAACATTTCTCGCAAAACATCGAGTGAAATTCGAGCTGTGTGAGCAGTAGCTCCATCCTGTTGGAACCAAAAGTCCCCAAGTCCACGTTCTTCACCAGTCTCGTCCATTCTGGGTTGCAGAAAATTTTGCAACATTGAAACATAACGTGCGGAATTCACTGTCACGGTCACTCCTTCCTCCTCAAAAAAAGTAAGGGCCTACCACACCAGATTGTGATATGGCACATCACACTGCCACTTTAGGAGAATTTTGCGGTCTTTCATGAATAATTCGGGAGTTATTTTCAGCCCAGTAGCAAAAGTTCTGCTTATTCACGCACCCACTAAGATGAAAATGTGCCTCGTCACTACTGAAGAAAGCTGCATTCGGAGGGATCTGAGCAAGCATTTGCTCACACAGATTTTCACGGTAGTCTGCTGGGCGTAATTCTTGAGCAATCGTTATTTTGAAAGTATGGAACTTCAAATCGCATTGCAGGATCTTTCTCAAACTGCAGTCTGAAATCTCCAATGCAGCAGCGTGTCGTCGAGCAGAACGCTGCGGCGATTCTTGAACTGCTGTTCTCACCATCTGCACATTTTCTGGCATTCTCATGGATTTGCGCCGGCATGTGTATCTATTCTTGGTGTGTTACCAGTTTCCTCCAACTGCCGAACCCACGACCGGATTGTGTTTGCGTTAGGAACGGCATTGTTGCGTCGAATGTTGAACTGTCGCAGAAAAGCTCGTTGTGTAGCGATCACAGATCTGTTGTTTTCATAATAAGTGCGAACGGTAAAACCACGATGTGCGCTGGTCCAGACCATGTTGGCTACTGAAATGGAGTCAACGACTGAACAAAGGCAGACCACGTGCAAATGCCTACCCCCACCACAGCCCCAAAGGTAATCGATAGAAACTGCTTAGTCTGTTCCGCCGCACCCTGCGTTTATTCCTTCGCTCGCAGATACTAACTTTTATTATACACTGAGGTGACAAGTCATGGGATACCTCCTAATATTGCGTCGGACATACTTTTGGACGGCATAGCGCAGCACCTCGACATATCATGGACTCAACAAGTCGTTGTAAGTTCCCTGCAGAAATATTAAGCCATGCTGCCTCTATAGCCGGCTATAATTACAAAAAGGTTGCCGGGGCGGGATTTTGTGCACGAACTAATCTCTCGATTATGGCTCATAAATATTCGATGGGATTGATATCGGGCGATTTGGGTCGCCAGATCAGTCGCTCGAATTGTCCAGAATGTTCTTCAAACTAATTGCGAACAGTTGTGGCCAAGTACATGGCGCATTGTCATCCACAGTAATTTTGTCGTTGTTTGGTAACATGAGGTCCATGAATGGCTGCAAACGGTCTTCAAGTACCTAAAAATAATGATTTCCAGTCAATTATAGGTTCAGTTGGACCAGAGGACCCAGTCCATTCCATGTAAACACAGCACACACCTTTATGAAGCTATCATCTGCTTGCACAGTGCCTTGTTGACAACGTGGGTCCATGGTTTCGCGGGGTCTGCGCCACACTCGAACCCTACCATCAGCTCTTACCAACCGAAATCGGGACTCATATGAACAGGCGACGGTTTTCCAGTCGTCTAGGTTCCAACCGATATGGTCACGAGCCCAGGAGAGCCAATTCAGGCGATGTCGTGCTGTTACCATAGGTACTCGCTTCGGTCGTCTGCTGCCATAGCCCATTAACGCCAAATTTCGCCGCACTGTTCTAACGGATACGTTCGTCGAACGTCCCACGCAGTGTTGCTTGTCTGGTAGTACTAACAATTCTACGAAACACCGCTGCTCTCGATCATTAAGTGAAGGCCGTCGGCCACTGCGTTGTCTCAAGTGAGAGGTAATGCCTGAAATTTGATATTCTCAGCGCGCTCTTGACAATGTGGACCTCACAATATTCAATTCTCTGACGATTTTCGAAATGGAATGTCCCATGTGTCTAGCTCCAGCTACCACTTCGCATTCAAAGTCTGTTAATTCCCGTCGTGTGGCCATAATCACATCGGAAATCTTTTCACACGAATCACCGGCTACAAATGATGGCTCCGCCGATGCACTGTCCTTTGATGCCTTGTGTACTCGCTACTACCGCCATCTATATACGTGCATATCGCTATCCCATGACTTTTGTCACCTCTGTGTATTTCCAACATCTACGACTTTGAACACTATGTTTTTCTTTCCAAAGGGTCCTGAATTTGTCACCTGATTTATTGTTTATTATTTCTCGAAAGTAAAGCGCTCAGAGACTTATCGCACTTTAAAAGTAGACAAAGGATGGTCATCTTTAATGAATGTACGTACTCGTGAGTTCTCGGTTTGGTATGTCTTTCTAATGAACATCGCTTATGCGGCATGCACGTCAGGTAGAATGATTGTGTTTGTAATATAACGTCGTATTTGTATTGTTAATAATGATCAGAGGAGGAAAAAATAAAATCCAGTGCCAACACGTATCTTACGTCACTCGAGCAGCCTTAAGGGGGATCGCTGAGCTTACGTTTTCATTTGATGGGCGGAGCTCCAACGATAATCTTAGATCACCTCACTCCGGGAGACACTGCGGACAGGTATGGGATTTCATCCAGAGCCTGGTGGTATGGAACTGAACGCTACCGCCTCTCGTAGCGTTGTCGAAAAAAATGAAACTGAATAGTTTGTCACTCACGACACATTTCAGTGACTACATTGTCGTACCATACAAAATAAAAACGTTTGGCAGTTACGTTTGTACAAAGAACATTAGGTCTCACGAGAAACTCTGTATCTATTTCTGAACCAAATTTTTAATTTTATGATCTGACGAGGAAGTTACTGAAAACCGTCACTGGGAATTTTAATTAAAATCATAAATTTACACAATCAACACGGAACATTTAATAATTGCAAAAAAAATAATATTGCGGACGTGTACACGGAGTTTGTAGTCTATGCAGTAATAATTTTTTCCCTACCAGAATTTCGACCGGTCACCATTGAGTCGATCACCAATGCATAAATGTACGTTAGCGATCTCATCTACAAATATGGGTCTCTTTAGGATTACTAGAAGTTAACAAACCAAATTAAAGGTCATCCTAAGGACAAGAAGGCGTCCATCGCTGCAATGGAATTTCTCAGCATAAAATAAAAGTGGTAATAATCTCAAATCAGTTGTGATGGTCAGTATATTCCAGGCATTTTCCTCGTGAATTAACGATTGTAAATACAGTACAAGTATAAAGAAAACTGAAACACCAAATGAAAAATATTCCGCATAATGAACGATTATTTCTTTTATTCATACGACCGACCGATTGTAAGATGTGACATATTTATCATCATGAACTTACAAGTGAGAGGGTGAGAATACATGTTTGAAGCAAAGATACACTTTTGTTTAGTTAGAAGTTTCTTAGGTGACGTTACGATTATAGCAAATTCTGCAACGGAGCTAAAAGTAAGAAACAAGGAAGGATTTAATGTGATTAATCTATTATATTACGCGCTGTCCATGTCGCATAACAGCTATGGCAACAATTTTTAGTCATTGCTGTGCCTGCAACATATTTCTTTTTACTATGTGAAATATGGTTTTTAAAACAGTACAAAGAAAAAATTGTTTTTTTATATAAAACTCTCTATGCGACAATGATAAATGAGCTAGTCAGACAAAGATGTCTCAGTGGTTGGTTACTGAATCACGATACTGGCCACGTAATAAGGCGTCAACGTTCTGCTTACTTTCCCGCTGTGATAGGACAACTTCGGTCAGTACGTGCTGCGCCAATGGTATGCATTCTTTGGTGTGTATCATACATGATATAACAAAATTAACGACTGGAAATCAACTCAGTTAATATACTGCAATTGACTGTGGGCCGAGAGTAACGTGTATGGCACGCAGCGGAAGACGAGCTATTCAAAAACTGTTTCACGTCGACGACTACCGGCAAATGAGAAACCTATTTGTAAAGTGGTAGCACACTATCATTATAGAGGTATCATATGGTAATTAAAGTAATCATGAGTAATTTACTGAAAATAACGACCAGAAATTAAATGTTTCTTCTGAGTACAAAAAGAGAACAAATTTACGGTAAATGTTGCAGTTCCTTCAAGCACTCGTCTATATCTATGCTCAGTGTAACCATGGTACGTGACACATATGGTATTTTATATTATATTATTTACCAAAGTCAGCTCCCGTTCCATTCACGGATAAAACATAGGAAGAATGACTTTTCAAAGGACTCTACCGACAACTGAATGTATGTGGTCATACCACCTACTTTTCTGCATTTATTGGTGCTCTTAGGTGTTTATATGACTTCATTAACCACGCAAAACTTGCTTACATTAAGAGCTTTTTTAACAGTGTCGGACTCTCCTGACATTTTAACTACGTTTCACGAGCTATTACTGTAATGTTTTTATAATGTGGCTGTAAACGGTACATCTATGGTGCTTCTGGCCCACAGTACATGTTATTATGACATCAGATGGCAGCAGTTACCCATATGCAGGCGAATTTTGGGTTGGTGAGGGTAAAAGTAAGGGACGGGAGTTAGCACAACTGCGCATGTGCGCTCACACACACACAAAACACACACACACATGTACACACACACATAGATGGTTCAAATTGGTCTGAGCACTATGGGACTGTTCAGTACACCACATATTTCCATCTTGAACGTGCTATGAGAAATAAGACAGATGCAAGTTTAATTATATGAACAATTCTTGTCTTGTCTGAGTCCTTACTGATTAAGCATATGTTCAACACAGTCATCTGGGCGTCACACGTCCTGACTCTCCCTTTTTGAGCAATAACACAGGCAGTCTAGACGTGGAAATAACGTGATTGACACTATGCCTTGCAGCATGTGAGGTGCAAAGATCAAACTACAGTCGTCACCAAGTGTACCTTTATGTGTAAACCATATCAGCAGTGTCAATAAAGTGAACCACATGTGTTTTGTACAGTTATAGAGAACAATAATACAGATATTTTAGAACGTGAGAAAACACTTTGACAGTTAATTTGAGGGTAAACAGTTTCTTTTTGGACATCAAGAGTGCATTAACCTATAAGTTACACCAATAGTTTTAAGTTTGAGCCAAATGTGTTTTCTGCTGTTATAGAAGAACAATACAAATAATTTAGACATGGAAACAACACTGTGATACTTAATTTGAGAGCACATTGAGTCTTGCACTAAGTGGAGTGAGAGATCGAACTACAGTCGTGTTAGGGGCATCAGTCGAGATACAGAGAACAAGATGGTCAGCTCTAGAGGGTACATACCGATTGTCTATTTCATTTTCAATGCCCATGTGAAGACTGGATTGTGGCTGGGAGAGCAAAATGTGTGTGTGTGGGTGTGTGTGAACAAGGGAGGGGGCTGAGGAGATCTCTGACTGGCTTTTTTCCATGAAAAGCGGTATGACTTAAGCAGGAGTTGCAATATTTGTTTGGGAGACAAAAACACATGAGTTTGTGTTTGCTTAGGATCTCCCCGTTTGCTCTGATTCCACGGAAGGAGGCGTGGGTTAAGAATGAGATGAAAAATGTGATTGGAAGAGCATCATTTTTGTGTGTGTGTGTGTGTGTGTGTGTGTGTGTGTGTGTGTGTGTATGTGTGTGTGTGTGTGCGTGTGTGTGTGTGTGTGTGTGTGTGTGTGTGTGTGTGTGTGTGTGTGTGTGTATGTGTGTGTGTGCGTGTGTGTGTTTGTGTGTGTGTGTATGTGTGTGTGTGCCCATTCTCCAACTACCGTCCCTTCCTCCGCCTCTCCCGTCGCCACTCAGGCTGCCCACGCACGTACACAATTGGGCTGTGTAACGTCAGTTACAAATATCCCTTGGGCCAGAAGCCTCAAAGATACACTACTGTACTGGAATGGCTGTAACTTAAATATTTTTCTCACAATACGTTAAAATAAGATTGAAAGCTACCATGTGTTTGCGACACTTGCAAGGTTAACACAAATATTTAGGTAACTACTGCTCACGTAGTTGTACCGAAAACAGAAAATATAGCAAAGAGCCAGGCACAAATCGCCACATAGACTGCACCTTGATAATCAGGCTCTGGACGCGAGTATTGCACAGGATGTTCCACGTACGATGCAAGCGCTGTGTCCAGCATTGTGTTGGTTGTTCGACAAAATTGTTGCGTCATTTAGCACTTTAGAGTAGATATTAAATGATGCTGATAAATTGACTGTTCCGTATATAATTCAGTACAAGATACATAGAGTTTCCACTATAAAGCATTGACATTATTGAAAAGAGATGATAAACATCTCATACTCTATGATAAAGTAAGCACTGTAGTATGGGGATAAGACCCTGTGTGAGCCTTGAAAGCTGGACACCAGCTGGTCACAAGTCTATACAGTGTAAATTCGTTGGGTACAAAAATCGAACTACAAGAAGGAAGATGGTAGAGCAGAGGGTCATACGTTGAACTACCATTGCAACATCTTTGAGGATGTGACGTCGAACTACGAGAACCACGATGGTGGAGTACGGATGCATAGATCAAACTACTGTTGTAACATATTTCGGGTCAGAGATCGAAGATGGCGGATCGGAGGGTCAGGTCGCACTACAAGGACAGCGATGGTAGCCAGAGATCAATCTAGCACATCAAGATCACGGCTCTGAGCTGCATACTGACTGACTGTTTCATTTTTTATGGCGATAAAATACTTAAATGCTTTACTTGGATAGAGGAAAATACACGGCCGGAAAAGATGCAACACCTTCAAGGACTGTGTTCAGTGAGATCAGGGTATTGGTATATAGAGGCCTTATAGTGCTAGTGATTCATTTGTCACAGTCATTGGGGATCAGATGGCGCTTAGGAGGCCTGTATGTGCACCGCCGTGTTTACTCATCAGGCAGTAAGTGTGCTGAGTTTAGGTGTGAACAGTGCTTTCAGCATTCATTTTAGGGTACAACCATGCCCCACCAACTAGTCTGTATTCCTGCTGAAAAGCTTGAGCCATCTGAAGAGGGTCGCACTGTGGGCCTGCGGAAAGCTGTATACAGGGTGGTCCATTGATAGTGACCGGGCCAAATATCTCATGAAATAAAGCATCAAGCGAAAAAACTACAATGAACGAAAGTCGACTAGCTTGAAGGGGGGAAACCAGATAACGCTATGGTTGGCCTGCTAGACGGCGCTGCCATAGGTTCAAAAATGGTTCAAATGGCTCTGAGCACTATGGGACTCAACATCTTAGGTCATAAGTCCCCTAGAACTTAGAACTACTTAAACCTAACTAACCTAAGGACAGCACACACACCCATGCCCGAGGCAGGATTCGAACCTGCGACCGTAGCAGTCCCGCGGTTCCGGACTGCAGCGCTAGAACCACACGGCCACCGCGGCCGGCGCTGCCATAGGTCAAAAGGATATCAACTGCGTTTTTTTAAATAGGAACCCCCACTTTTTATTACATATTCGTGTAGTACGTAAAGAAATATGAATATTTTAGTTGGACCACTTTTTTTTTTTTTCGCTTTGTGATAGATGGCGCTGTAATAGTCACAAACGTATAAGTACGTGGTATCACGTAACATTCCGCCAGTGCGGACGGTATTTGCTTCGTGATACATTAAACGTGTTAAAATGGACCTTTTACCAATTGCGGAAAAGGTCGATATCGTGTTGATGTGTGGCTATTGTGATCAAAATGCCCAACAGGCGTGTGCTATGTATGCTGCTCGGTATCCTGTACGAGATCAACAAGTGTCCGGACCGTTCGTCGGATAGTTATGTTCTTTAAGGAAACAGGAAGTGTTCAGCCACATGTGAAACGTCAACCACAATCTGCAACAAATGATGATGCCCAAGTAGGTGTTTTAGCTGATGTCACGGCTAATCCGCACATCAGTAGCAAACAAACTGCGCGAGAATCGGGAATCTCAAAAACGTCGGTCCTGAGAATGCTACATCAACATCGATTGCACCCGTACCATATTTCTATGCACCAGGAATTGCATGGCGACGACTTTGAACGTCGTGTACAGTTCTGCCACTGGGCACAAGAGAAATTACGGGACGATGACAGATTTTTTTGCACGAGTTCTATTTAGCGACGAAGCGTCACTCACCAACAGCGGTAACGTAAACCGGCATAATGTGCACTATTGGGCAACGGAAAATCCACGATGGCTGCGACAAGTGGAACATCAGCGACCCTGGCGGGTTAATGTATGGTGCGGCATTATGGGAGGAAGGATAACTGGCCCCCATTTTATCGACGGCAATCTAAAGGGTGCAATGTATGCTGATTTCCTACGTAATGTTCTACCGATGTTACTACAAGATGTTTCACTGCATGACAGAACGTCGATGTACTTTCAACATGATGGATGTCCGGCATATAGCTCGCCTGCGGTTGAAGCGGTATTGAATAGCATATTTCATGACAGGTGGATTGGTCACCTAAGCACCATACCATGGCCCACACGTTCACCGGATCTGACGTCACCGGATTTCTTTCTATGGGGAAAGTTGAAGGATATTTGCCATCGTGATCCACCGACAACGCCTGACAACATGCGTCAGCACATTGTCAATGCATGTGCAAACATTACGGAAGGCGAACTACTCGCTGTTGAGAGGAATGTCGTTACACGTATTGCCAAATGCATTGAGGTTGACGTACATCATTTCGAGCATTTATTGCATTAATGTGGTATTTACAGGTAATCACGCTGTAACGGCATGCGTTCTCGGAAATGATAAGTTCACAAAGGTACATGTATCACATCAGAACAACCGAAATAAAATGTTCAAACGTACCTACGTTCTGTATTTTAATTTAAAAAATCTACCTGTTACCAACTGTTCGCCTAAAATTGTGAGCCATATGTTTGTGACGATTACAGCGCCATCGATCACAAAACGAAAAAAGTGGTCCAACTAAAACAATAATATTTCTTTACGTACTACACGAATCTGTAATAAAAAAATGCGGGTTCCTATTTAAGAAAACGCAGTTGATATACGTTTGACCTATGGCAGCGCCATCTAGCAGGCCAACCATAGCGTTATCTGGTTTCCCCCTTCAAGCTATACGACTTTCGTTCTTTGCAGTTTTTTCGCTTGATGCTTTATTTCATGAGATATTTGGCCCCGCCCCCCCATGAACCATGGACCTTGCCGTTGGTGGGGAGGCTTGCGTGCCTCAGCGATACAGATAGCCGTACCGTAGGTGCAACCACAACGGAGGGGTATCTGTTGAGAGGCCAGACAAACGTGTGGTTCCTGAAGAGGGGCAGCAGCCTTTTCAGTAGTTGCAAGGGCAACAGTCTGGATGATTGACTGATCTGGCCTTGTAACAATAACCAAAACGGCCTTGCTGTGCTGGTACTGCGAACGGCTGAAAGCAAGGGGAAACTACAGCCGTAATTTTTCCCGAGGGCATGCAGCTTTACTGTATGATTACATGATGATGGCGTCCTCTTGGGTAAAATATTCCGGAGGTAAAATAGTCCCCCATTCGGATCTCCGGGCGGGGACTACTCAAGAGGATGTCGTTATCAGGAGAAAGAAAACTGGTGTTCTACGGATCGGAGCGTGGAATGTCAGATCCCTTAATCGGGCAGGTAGGTTAGAAAATTTAAAAAGGGAAATGGATAGGTTGAAGTTAGATATAGTGGGAATTAGTGAAGTTCGGTGGCAGGAGGAACAAGACTTCTGGTCAGGTGACTACAGGGTTATAAACACAAAATCAAATAGGGGGAATGCAGGAGTAGGTTTAATAATGAATAGGAAAATAGGAATGCGGGTAAGCTACTACAAACAGCATAGTGAACGCATTATTGTGGCCAAGATAGATACGAAGCCCACACCTACTACAGTAGTACAAGTTTATATGCCAACTAGCTCTGCAGATGACGAAGAAATTGAAGAAATGTATGATGAAATAAAAGAAATTATTCAGATTGTGAAGGGAGACGAAAATTTAATAGTCATGGGTGACTGGAATTCGAGTGTAGGAAAAGGGAGAGAAGGAAACATAGTAGGTGAATATGGATTGGGGGACAGAAATGAAAGAGGAAGCCGCCTGGTAGAATTTTGCACAGAGCACAACATAATCATAACTAACACTTGGTTTAAGAATCATGAAAGAAGGTTGTATACATGGAAGAACCCTGGAGATACTAAAAGGTATCAGATAGATTATATAATGGTAAGACAGAGATTTAGGAACCAGGTTTTAAATTGTAAGACATTTCCAGGGGCAGATGTGGACTCTGACCACAATCTATTGGTTATGACCTGTAGATTAAAACTGAAGAAACTGCAAAAAGGTGGGAATTTAAGGAGATGGGACTTGGATAAACTAAAAGAACCAGAGGTTGTACAGAGATTCAGGGAGAGCATAAGGGAGCAATTGACAGGAATTGGGGAAATAAATACAGTAGAGGAAGAATGGGTAGCTTTGAGGGATGAAGTAGTGAAGGCAGCAGAGGATCAAGTAGGTAAAAAGACGAGGGTTAGTAGAAATCCTTGGGTAACAGATGAAATATTGAATTTAATTGATGAAAGGAGAAAATATAAAAATGCAGTAAGTGAAACAGGCAAAAAGGAATACAAACGTCTCAAAAATGAGATCGACAGGAAGTGCAAAATGGCTAAGCAGGGATGGCTAGAGGACAAATGTAAGGATGTAGAGGCCTATCTCACTAGGGGTAAGATAGATACCGCCTACAGGAAAATTAAAGAGACCTTTGGAGATAAGAGAACGACTTGTATGAATATCAAGAGCTCAGATGGAAACCCAGTGCTAAGCAAAGAAGGGAAAGCAGAAAGGTGGAAGGAGTATATAGAGGGTCTATACAAGGGCGATGTACTTGAGGACAATATTATGGAAATGGAAGAGGATGTAGATGAAGATGAAATGGGAGATACGATACTGCGTGAAGAGTTTGACAGAGCACTGAAAGACCTGAGTCGAAACAAGGCCCCCGGAGTAGACAATATTCCATTGGAACTACTGACGGCCGTGGGAGAGCCAGTCCTGACAAAACTCTACCATCTGGTGAGCAAGATGTATGAAACAGGCGAAATACCCTCAGACTTCAAGAAGAATATAATAATTCCAATCCCAAAGAAAGCAGGTGTTGACAGATGTGAAAATTACCGAACTATCAGCTTAATAAGTCACAGCTGCAAAATACTAACACGAATTCTTTACAGACGAATGGAAAAACTAGTAGAAGCCAACCTCGGGGAAGATCAGTTTGGATTCCGTAGAAACACTGGAACACGTGAGGCAATACTGACCTTACGACTTATCT
Source organism: Schistocerca americana (assembly GCF_021461395.2). NCBI lineage: Eukaryota > Metazoa > Arthropoda > Insecta > Orthoptera > Acrididae > Schistocerca > Schistocerca americana. The sequence continues at coordinate 386,585,424 of NC_060120.1, forward strand.
TAGAAGAAAGATTAAGGAAAGGCAAACCTACGTTTCTAGCGTTTGTAGACTTAGAGAAAGCTTTTGACAATGTTGACTGGAATACTCTCTTTCAAATTCTAAAGGTGGCAGGGGTAAAATACAGGGAGCGAAAGGCTATTTACAATTTGTACAGAAACCAGATGGCAGTTATAAGAGTCGAGGGACATGAAAGGGAAGCAGTGGTTGGGAAGGGAGTAAGACAGGGTTGTAGCCTCTCCCCGATGTTGTTCAATCTGTATATTGAGCAAGCAGTAAAGGAAACAAAAGAAAAATTCGGAGTAGGTATTAAAATTCATGGAGAAGAAATAAAAACTTTGAGGTTCGCCGATGACATTGTAATTCTGTCAGAGACAGCAAAGGACTTGGAAGAGCAGTTGAATGGAATGGACAGTGTCTTGAAAGGAGGATATAAGATGAACATCAACAAAAGCAAAACAAGGATAATGGAATGTAGTCTAATTAAGTCGGGTGATGCTGAGGGAATTAGATTAGGAAATGAGGCACTTAAAGTAGTAAAGGAGTTTTGCTATTTGGGGAGCAAAATAACTGATGATGGTCGAAGTAGAGAGGATATAAAATGTAGACTGGCAATGGCAAGGAAATCGTTTCTGAAGAAGAGAAATTTGTTAACATCCAGTATTGATTTAAGTGTCAGGAAGTCATTTCTGAAAGTATTCGTATGGAGTGTAGCCATGTATGGAAGTGAAACATGGACGATAAATAGTTTAGACAAGAAGAGAATAGAAGCTTTCGAAATGTAGTGCTACAGAAGAATGCTGAAGATTAGATGGGTAGATCATGTAACTAATGAGGATGTATTGAATAGGATTGGGGAGAAGAGAAGTTTGTGGCACAACTTGACCAGAAGAAGGGATCGGTTGGTAGGGCATGTTCTGAGGCATCAAGGGATCACCAATTTAGTATTGGAGGGCAGCGTGGAGGGTAAAAATCGTAGAGGGAGACCACGAGATGAATACACTAAGCAGATTCAGAAGGATGTAGGTTGCAGTAGGTACTGGGAGATGAAAAAGCTTGCACAGGATAGAGTAGCATGGAGAGCTGCATCAAACCAGTCTCAGGACTGAAGACCACAACAACAACAACATTTGGCCCCGGTCACTATCAATGGACCACGCTGTATACGTATCCATGGATTGCTACACAAGTTCTGCACAATTTATTGGCGGTTTCTCGCTGATTTTAACAATGGTCTGTGGAACATTCCTACATTTGTAGACGAGGCTCTGGACGTCCTTGGAGTACGGACGCACAACGAGATCGGTGCATTGTGCGAGCAGCAGTGGTCGATAGAACATCATCCAGGGATGAAATTCAGGCACATGTTACACCGGTTGCGTCATCAGGGACCATTGGGAACCGTCTGCTTGCAGCAGGATTAAGATCATGTGTGACTCTGGCCAGGCCACCACTGACACCACGACACCGCCAGCATTGCTATTCTGGTGTCGTGAAAGAGATGACTGGAGAGTGGAATGACGCTCTGCTGTCTTCAGTGACAACAGTTTTTGTCTGTAAGCGAATGATGGATGTACACGTGTGTGGGATAGATTTGGTGAGATGCCTATTCCAGAGTGCATTTGCCCACTAGTAAACATGTCCAATCTCAGGTTTCGTGGTGTGTGGGTCACCATGTATCATTCGTGGACACATCTAGTGCTTTTGCAGGGTCATCTGATCAGTTCTCGCTGTTGTCCCCATACAACTGCTATTTCTTCGACAGGAAGGTGATGTGCCTTTTCAGCAGGAAAATGCAAGTCTACATACGGCTGCTGCGACGGAACTTACTCTACGCAGTGCACAACTACCCTGGCTAGGAAGATTATTGGACCTCCCTCCAGTTGAGTACTTATGGCGCATCATGAAGTGGGAACTTACTCGGTCTTCAGGATCTACAAGAACCATTGCCGAATTGCAACAAAAGGCGCAATATCTTTAGCACAATTTACCGCAGGATATTATTCGACGCCTTTATGATCGTCTGCGTTGCCGCCACAGAGGCATACACTGTGTTTTCCTGCGACTGTTTGGGTACCGTTCACGGTGACCTGTGTGTGTGTGTGTGTGTGTGTGTGTGTGTGTGTGTGTGTGTTTCATGTGGCCTAAATTCGTCGACATATACAATGATGAACCCCTGTCACCTCAATTGTTAATAAAATGATCTCGTCCTTGAGAGTGTTGTATTTTTTGTTGGCAATGTGTGTGTGTGTGTGTGTGTGTGTGTGTGTGTGGGCGCAAGTGCAACTGCAGTGTCAACTGCTAACCCGCCGCCGTCCTTGCTTTCATTCTACCACAATGATAGGAATAGCAGGAAGGCATTCTTGGTCCAAAAAGTGCTACTATCCTACTTCTGTTTCAGCTTTTTAGATTGAAAAAAAAAGAAGTCTCTGATTGATTCTTGTTATTTTTGTTTCTGTATGGTCTTGAGAAGTACTCATGCTCGTGAAATAGAATACATTCTCCTTCGTGGCCAATTTTCTTCTAAAACAAAGATCAGGTCCATGTTACATAGCGATAATACAAAAAGACACTCATTTTGCTGCAGTCTCCATTAGGAACTACTAAATTAGAGTTGCTTATTTATTATTTATTTTCTGTCTGTTTAGTTGCAATTATTTCACCTGCAAGATTAGGGCCTTCAAGTCCTCTTTTACATCTGACCAGACTTCCTCAGTGTGTAAATACTACAGTTTGTATGATACACGAGCGATATATAAATTTTTAGTAATAATAATAATAATAAACTTGCAGAAGGAATGACTGCGAAGAAGAAAATGAAGGGTCCGAGGAAAAATGAGGAATAAAAGGGTAAGTTTAGCAAATGATATGAAAGAAGAAAACAGAAATAGCAAAGGATGAGATAAGCATAAAAAATTTTAAGCATAGAATTTTTTTTTAACGCAAAGCGGTTTTGGATAAGACCCAGGTTACAGGGTAATTTGTCCTATGGTCGTATGATTGAAATGCAGAAGGACACAGAGAAAGATTTAGTGCTGTGGAAGAGTACAGCCGAGGCGCTGAACATATCCGATCTGATAATGCAGGACAACAGCGACTACGAAACCGACGAGGTAAAGAGAAAGAGTGACGTCACGCCACCTGTCCGGTCGCTTCCAACCCGAATGTAGGAAGGAACCAAATGTTGCACACACATCTTAAGCAAGCGTTCATCGCTAGATCGGGACCTGTAGTTTCCGCTAATTTTAGCTACAAGACAGCACTAACCATATATTGAGGAAACAAAAGTCATGGGATGCCTCCTAATATCGTGTCGGACCTGTTTTTGACCGGCGTTCTGCAGCAACTCAACGTGGTATGGACTCAACAAGTCTTTGGAAGTCCCACGCAAAATTGGCCGTCCATAACTGCGAAAGTGTTAACGGTGCAGAATTTTGTGTACGAACTGACCTCTCGATATGTCTCATAAATGTTCAGTGGGATTCAAGTCATGCGGTCTGGGTGGTAAAACCATTCGTTCGAATTGTCCAAAATGTTCTTCAAACCAATCAGTAAAAACCGTGGCCTGGTGACATGGCGAATTGTCATCCGTCAAAATTCCATCGTTGTTAAGAAACATGAAGTCCATGAATGGCTGCAAATGATCTCCAAGTAGCTGAACGTAACCATTTACAGCCAATTATCGGTTCAGTTGGACCAGGGGACCCATTCAATCCCGTGAAACCCAGTCCACACTATTATGGAGCCACAACCAGCTTCCACAGTGCCTTGTTGACAACATGGATGGCCGGCCGATGTGACCGAACGGTTCTAGGCGCTTCAGTCTGGAACCGCGCGACCGCTACGGTCGCAGGTTCTAATCCTGCCTCGGGCATGGATGTGTGTGATGTCGTTAGGTTAGTTAGGTTTAAGTAGTTCCAAGTTCTAGGGGCTGTTGACCTCAGATGTTAAGTCCCATAATGCTCAGAGCCATTTTGAACCACAACATGGATGGGCCCATGGCTTCGAGGAGTCTGTACCAACCGAAATCGGAACTCATCTGATCCGGCCAAGGTTTTCCGTCCGTCTAGGGTCCAGCCGATACTGTCACGAGCCCAGGAGAGGCACTGCAGACGATCTAGAGCTGTTAGCAAAGGCCCTCGCGTCTGGTCGCCTGCTGCCATAGTCTATTTAACGCCACGTTTCGCCGCACTGTCCTAAAGGATACGCTTGCCGTACGTCCCACATTGATTTTTGAGGTTATTTAAGGCAGTGGCATTTGTCCGTTAACACTGACAATGACGCAATCACCGCTGCTCTCAGTCGTTCAGCGAAAGCCGTCGGCCACCGCGCGTTGTTGTTTGTGAGAGGTAATACCTCAAATTTGGCATTCTTAGCACATACTTGACACTGTGGATCTCGGAATACTCAATTCCCTAACGATTTCTGGAATGGAACGTTCCACGCGTTTAGCTCCAGCTACATTTCTGCTTTCAAAGTCTGTCAATTCCCGTCGTGAGGCCATAATCACACTTTTTCTCGTGAATCACCTGTGTACAAATGACTACTCCGCCAATGCACTGCCCTTTTATACATTGTGTACGCGACACCACCACTACCTGCATAAGTGCTTATCGCTATCCCACGACTTTTGTCACCTCAGCGTACAGCTCTAGTTAATTTCGAAAAAACACGTGCCAATACACGATATGGTTTTTACGGATACTTTTCATTTTCAATACTGTACAGATAATACACCGTTTAAAGAGTACGCGGTCTTCGATCCGACTGAATTATGCCAGAGTGACTTCATTCTGGGTTCGGAATGTGAAGAATGGTATCGACATTGAATGCAGACATGTCAACTTTCAAAAGTGAAAAATCAGGAGAATTTTATCGGTGTACTATTGTGAATTACAACACATCCCTGACGATTAAAGTTGCAATAATTCAATAACTGTAACAATTCAATTACATTTGCTTTATTATTTAACATGTAAATACTAAATAATAGACATACCTGAGCCTTCAGACTTTATAATTTATCATTCAACATGCTGAAAAATATGAATGATGAGCTCTGCAGGTTCCTTTGGATTCACACACATTCAAATGAAGCACTCTCGAGAGAACTACAGTTCGAAATCACCATCCGAGGAAACAAATTAACGAATATTAGATTTCTGTTTTGACATTAGCACAGTTTTTGCATGAATATATCACTGTTAAATGATCACACGTTTTCATTTCATAATGCAACCCATATTTTCATGGCATCTTATATCCGTAAGACATCTTTCCCAAATTTAAATCAATTTTATACAGGCCTTTTAGACACAATGCTAATCACTTCGCTTGGAACAACTATCGACTACTCCTTGTCCACGATAACTTTACGATTGCGCTGGTGCTACCAGAAGCGGAGGAAATTGGGACTAGTTGAAAGATATTCATTTGTCTCCGAACGCTGCCAACGATAAGTTCCTTACTTCCTTGTAGATACGAAGCGCGAGGTACGCCTACTGCCGCTCCCGACCACGACCGCACCAATCCACCAATCTAACATAGCCAAGTAGCAGCCATACCTTGCCATCCACCAATATATCGAACGCGCAGGATTTTCAAATAGTAAGGAAAGTATTGAAACTGCCCTGAAAATCGGGAGATCGGTCTTCACTGTCGGGAGATCGGGAGGAAGAAGGAAAAATCGGGAGTCTCCCGCTTAAATCGGGAGAGTTGGCACGTCTGCAGAATGGCTTGTCCAACATCAAATATACAGCAAGCTGCTATGCTGGTTCAGATTCGTTTGAAACTTTCTGTGGTACGTTACTTTACAATACAAGCTCGCACACCCAACGTTCTATACATACACGCATACGCACACGCGTTCGCACACCACATACTCACACACACACACACACACACACACACACACACACACACACACACTCACAGCAGTGTCGCTGGCGGTTTTGGCAGCCTAACGGTGATACTTGCGAGGCCTCTCTAAACATGAACTGCGAGGCGCGAACAAAGGCCAGCAGTTATCGGGAGAAGAGTTCGATCAGTGAGGGCGGACGTTGGGGCTGGCACACGGCGCGGGGATGGACGCAGCTGGCGAGATCAATAGCAGAGGCACGCCCCCGCCGGTGCTGGTGCTCGCCCAAGAGCGCTTACAGCGAGCTCTCAAGTGCGCCCCTGAACACACAGCGATAGTATCTGCCTGGCGGCTCCATAGCCTATTCGTACTATGTTACGATGGATTAAATTGTGTAAGGAATAACGTGTTGACTAAAAACAGACCTAAACAGTTGTTGTTGTTGTGGTCTTCAGTCCTGAGACTGGTTTGATGCAGCTCTCCATGCTACTCTATCCTGTGCAAGCTTCTTCATCTCCCAGTACTTACTGCAACCTACATCCTTCTGAATCTGCTTAATGTATTCATCTCGTGGTCTCCCTATACGATTTTTACCCTCCACACTGCTCTCCATTGCTAAACTTGTGATCCCTTGATGCCTCAGAACATGTCCTACCAACCGATCCCTTCTTCTGGTCAAGTTGTGCCACAAACTCCTCTTCTCCCCAATCCTATTCAATACTTCCTCATTCCCATCTAATCTTCAGCATTATTCTGTAACACCACATTTCGAAAGCTTCTATTCTCTTCTTGTCCAAACTATTTATCGTCCATGTTTCACTACCATACATGGCAACACTCCATACAAATACTTTCAGAAACGACTTCCTGACACTTAAATATATACTCGATGTTAACAAATTTCTCTTCTTCAGAAACGCTTTCCTTGCCATTGCCAGTCTACATTTTATATCTTCTCTACTACGACCATCATCAGTTATTTTGCTCCCCAAATAGCAAAACTCCTTTACTACTTTAAGTGTCTCATTTCCCAATCTAATTCCCTCAGCATCACCCGACTTAATTCGACTACATTCCATTATCCTCATTTTGCTTTTGTTGATGTTCATCTTATATCCTCCTTTCAAGACACTGTCCATTCTGTTCAACTGCTCTTCCAAGTCCTTTGCTGTCTCTGATAGAATTACAATGTCATCGGCGAACCTCAAAGTTTCTATTTCTTCTCCATGTATTTTAATACCTACTCCGAATTTTTCTTTTGTTTCTTTTACTGCTTGCTCAACATACAGATTGAATAATATCGGGGAGAGGCTACAACCCTGTCTCACTCCCTTCCCAACCACTGCTTCCCTTTCATGCCCCTTGACTCTTATAACTGCTATCATGTTTCTGTAAAAATTGTAAATGGCCTTTCGCTCCCTGTATTTTACCCCTGCCACCTTTAGAATTTGAAAGAGAGTATTCCAGTCAACATTGTCAAAAGCTTTCTCTAAGTCTACAAAAGCTAGAAACGTAGGTTTGCCTTTCCTTAATCGTCCTTCTAAGATAAGTTGTAACGTCATTATACACAAAATAAAACTTCCTCTGACTCTCTCTCGAGAATCATAAAGCAAGTTGAACTGATGGATTACCAGCGGAGACGTTTAAGTCTTGGGAGTAGTGGTGTCCAAGAGTTAACATGTCTATGTAATAAGATACATGAAAAAGGTGAATGTCCGAATGACTTTCTCTCGGCATAATGATATCGATTAAGAAGAAAAGGAATGCCAAGAAATGTAAGGAGTTTAGAACCATAATTTTCGTTTCTCATTCAACAAAAGTTTTATTAAGGGTGACAAATAGAAGACTTCACGGAAGACAGGAAAAAAGTATTGCAGAGGAACAGTATGGGTGAGGGAAAGGTACATGAGCTGCAATGGGACTGCTGAGAATTATAGAGGAGAGATACATTGAAAGAGGAAGAGCCGTTTATGCTCTTTTCATTCACTTGGAGAAATCCTTTGGAAGAATACAGTGAAATAAATTAATGGACATCCTAAGGAAGAACTGGAGAGATAGAAAGCTGATTAAAAACCTATACATACATAAGATAATACGAGTACAAATTGGGAATGAGGTGACAGAAGAAAGCACGGAAGGGGAGTGAGGCAAGGCTGCTGTTTCTCCCCAATACTGTTTAACATCTATTTGGAGCACATTATTCAAACATTTTTGAAACAAAATGGAGGAGTGCGGGTTGGGGTATGAGGATAGAATGTATTGGATTTGCGGATGATCTGGTGTTATTAGCAAAGAGTGAAAGAACTAAGACTGGAATGTTAAAAGAATTAAATAAGACCTGTGAGGAATTCGGAATGAGACTTAATAAGAAAAGACAAAATGTATGGAGGTAAATGCAAGACAAGTAAAAATAACATAAAGTTAGGACAGGAAGATACAGAACGAATTAATGCTTTCAGATACCTGGGAAGTATTATCACGGTGGACATTGATGTAGTAAGGAGGTGAAAGCACGTACAGCAATTGGCAAGGAGCCATTTAATAAGAAGAAGGGGCTTCTATTTAGGTGTTTGGACAGGGACCTGAGGAAGAGACTGGCGAAATGTTTCATGTGGAATGTGGTATTATACTGAACTGAGACATGGCCACTAAGGAAAGAGGAAGAAAGAAGAACAGCAGCATTTGAGATGTGAATTTGGTAGAGGATGGAAGGGACAAAGGGGGGGGGGGGGAGGAAACATATGAAATGAGGTGTTGAGAAGACTGGAAGGAACGGTGAGTACAAAAAAGAAGAAGACGCAGAAAATACCACATTGTGGATAGTATAAGGATAGAGACAATTATGAGAAAACGAAGTGGGTAGCAAATGACGGGATTGCATGGAGAGCTAGAAATGAAGATGATGATGTTGAATCTCCCTCGGAACATGAAATACACTAACATTCCTGTTACGGCGTAGCATGCAAACCACTGGCGTTTCTAGTTAGAAAAGATGTGAGGTGACACTGTAACTAAAACATTGACTTCCATTTCGTTCAAATTCCCACTCGGACAAACTGATACATTGTTTCCGCGGTTTTCTTAAATAATTTTAGGCCAATGCCAAGAGCGTTCCTTGAGCAAGGCTACAGCCGATGATCCTCCCTGTCAATCTATATCTGCATCAAAGATGTACAACTTCTCCTTCCGGCCATCCTACTCCTATCTCCACCGCAACCATTAAAGCAGCTCAACCTGCCGCAACGTAGACACAAGAGTTCATGTGTACTTAGTTAAAGCAGGCTAGTTTGGGTTTCAGCAAACCTGGACCCATTCGGCCTGCTGCACCTGACAACACGTTGCAGTATCAATCCAACATGACTAGCCAGGTATATTTTTGGGTACGTAGTTTCAATACATAAGAGTCGAAGCAGCAAAATTATCACACCAGACTTAAAGGAGACTGAGGAGAAATTCAGAATTGGGGAATATATACCAGAAGGGAAAAAAGTGTTCATGGATTTATGAGGCAGTTTCAAACAAATCGGTAGGTGTCTCGCAATGAAAATTGTGTTAAAAGCTGCTCAAACCTCATTCGGGAACCTGGAATATGTTACGTCATGTTTATAAATTTGACCCGCAGTTTTCTCACTCCAAAAATATTTTGAAAGAGGACAAAGACTTAGTGGCTGATAAGTATGTGGAAATGTGTGCTAACGACTTCAGGCCATTCAGCTGTATATAGGCTTTCTAAATTTAGGGCAAACATTGACTGAAATAGGAAAAAATATGGCTTAGTGCATATTAATAACCACGTTCTGGTGGTATGCAACGTAGTGCGAAGAAAACTTAGTATAAAATAAAAACCTCTTCTTCTTTCAGACGAGTACTTTTTAGATTATATGAAAAAGAAGCTTCCTGTTTGCTAAAATGCATTTGAGGAATGTAGAATGAACTGTTTAACCGACTTAAAATGGATTCAGCGAACCCACATTACACATCCTGGAAAACGTAACTAAAACTGGTATAACTGTGGTCATATTGGGCTGCAACGCAAAAGGTTATAGAAGTTAAACTTTCGAAACCATAATTAAGTTGGCGTTGCAATATAATAGACATCTTCAGATTCTCAAGTGCAAAGGATCTCGACTTTCAGAGATGGTTCTGCTTACAACAGGAAACATGGATCAGAGGTGACCTGATGATGGCTCGAATTGAGAGTGTCCAGTATAAGCAGAAAGAGGGTAAAGTTGCAAAGAAAACCGCTACGGTCGCAGGTTCGAATCCTGCCTCGGGCATAGATGTATGTGATGTCCTTAGGTTAGTTAGGTTTAAGTAGTTCTAAGTTCTAGGGGACTGATGACCTCAGAAGTTAAGCCCCATAGTGCTCAGAGCCATTTGAACCTTTTTTTTTTTTTTTTTTTTTTTTTTTTTTTGCAAGGAAAACCGTTAATATCGAAGTAAATAAAGAAGCCCGAAATAAGCGAAAAGGATAAACAAAATCCACAACTTTCTGGCTTACAATGACTCAAAATGAATATGTATATTTTATTGGGCCTCTTCGCGTGAAACTCGAGTAAAAAAAAATCTTTTCATCAACTTCCGAATCCTGCTAACAACGCCACAATGATAAGCTGCAACGTAGCGCAGCACAGCGTTAAGGCGGGCAGGAAAGTAAGATTCCTATAGCCCCGTTGGGTTGGGTGTAGCATGGCTTGGATAGGAGTAAAGCAGCCTGTCCTTTCGACTGACATCGTACGGCAGCTTGCCTTCCTGGCTAACCGGCAAGCATACAAACTGTGCAGAACACCGTGAAGAGTATGGTGCCACAATATGTTCCTGTTTCTTTGCGCTTCAGTCACGTTTAAATCACGGGAAGAATGACTGATTAAATGCCTCTATGCGAACTGTAATAAGTCTAATATTGTCTTCACGGTCCTTGTTAGAGCGATACTTAGGGAATTGAAGGACATCTCTATATTTGTCGCTTAATACTGGTTATTGTTCCTTTGTAAGTAGGCTTCCGTGGAATAATTTGCGACATCCGATTCAGGTTTCTCACATCTCCGTGAATCTTTCCAGTACTCTAAAATGGTACGCTCAATCGATTTTTAAGCAACCTTCTTTGTAGACTGACTGAATTTTCGCAGTATGCTGTCGCTTGTTCAAATGGCTCTGAGCACTATGGGACTTAACATCTATGGTCATCAGTCCCCTAGAACTTAGAACTACTTAAACCTAACTAACCTATGGACAGCACACAACACCCAGTCATCACGAGGCAGAGAAAATCCCTGACCCCGCCGGGAATCGAACCCGGGAACCCGGGCGCGGGAAGCGAGAACGCTACCGCACAACCACGAGCTGCGGACCTGTCGCTTGTCTTATTGACGATAGAGCCTATGTTATCATTCCATTTCGTATCCTTACAAACTGTAGGTGTTTGCTGTAGTCTTCAGTCCGAAGACTGGTTTTACGCACCTCTCCACTCTAGTTTACCCTGGCAAGCCTCTTCATCACAGAGTAACAAATGTGACTTCCATCCATTTGAACATGCTTATTGTATTCATCTCTCTGTCTCCCTCTACAATTTCCTTCTACAACACTTCCCTGCAATAGCAGACTGACAAGTCTTTGATGCCTCATAATATGTCACATCAAATTATCCCCACTTTTAGTCAAATTGTGCCAGTATTTTCGTTTCTTCCCAGTTCGAATCAGTAGCTCTTCAATTGTTACTCGATCTACCCAGTCGTCAGCACTCTTCTATAGCATCAAATTTCAAATGCTTCTATTTTCTTCTTATATGAACTGCTTATCGGCCACGTGCAAGGCTACATGCCTAACAAATACCTTCAGAAAACACTTCCCAACACTTAAATTTATGTTACATGCAAAGAAAATCCTTGTTCTCAGTAATGGTTTCTTTGATATAACCACTGTGCATTTTATATCCTCTCTACGTCGGGCATCATCAGTTATTTTGCTGCCTAAGTAGTAAAACTCATCTGCTACTTTTAGCGTCTCATTTGTTAATATAATTCCCTCAGCATCGCCTGATTTAATTCGACTACATTCCACTACCACTGTTTTACTTTTGGTAATGTTTGACTTACAATCTCTTTTCAAGACAATATCCATTCCTTTCAACTGCTCTCCCAAGTCCTTTGCTGTTTCCGACAGAACTATAGTGTCATCAGCAAAGCCCCGGTGTTTTATTTCTTCTCTATGGAGTTTGACTGCTTCTCCAAATTTTTCTTTTGTTTTCTTTACTGCGTACTGAATGTACAGATTGAATAACATGGGGGGATAGGCTACAACCCTGCCTCGCTCCCTTCTCAAGAACTGCCTCCCTTTCATCTCCTTCGACACACATAACCACCGTATGGTTTCTGTACAAATTGTAAACAACATTCCACTCCCTGTGTTTTATTCCTATTAGCTATAGAATTTTAAAGAGACTATTCCAGTCAACAAATTATTACACTCAGGTGTTTGTATAAGTTGACTGTTACCAGCTGACTGATCGTGACGCAAATGCGAAGGAACGTTACTGCTTCTATTAAGTTTTCTTCATAGTACAAACTTAGTTAAAATAAGGTAGCTACTAGCATCAGTAGAGTCTATTCTCGCCAAAAATGTGTAATTAATTTCGTATTGTTTATTAGTTAAATAGTTACCTAAATTTTCAGAGATCCTTGTGTTAGTTCGCGTCAAATCGCAAGGGAATCTAGCATGAGCCAGAGTAGTGTTATTCGTCTGCTGCATCGCCATAAATATCATCCTTACCATATCAGTTTCCACCAGCAATTAACTGGTAAGAATTGTATGCGTCGCACTGAATTCTGCCTTTGGGCTCAACATCAGATTCAGAGGAATGACACATTTATTAATTTGATTTTATTTACTGACGAGGCTACATTCAACAACCATGGAAATGCTAATTTGCATAACATGCATTATTGGGCAACTGAATATCCTTGTTGGCTGCGGCAAGCTGCACACCAAAAACCGTGGTCGGTGAATGTATGGTGTGGTATTCTGGAGGACAGAATTATAGGCCCCTAGTTCATCGAAGGAAATCTTAATGGTAGGAGCTACACCACATTCCTGGAAGAAGTATTAGGTCTGTTTGGAAGAAATACCTTTAGGAACAAGGAACATAATGTGATATCAACACGACGGGTGCCCGGCACAGTTTTTGCTGATGGCTACAAATGTGTTGCAGAGACAAATCGTTGCATTGGACGCGGAGATGTGTCGTGGCCGGCTCGTTCGCCAGACTTGACGCCTCTGGATTTTTTCTTGTGGGGATTCGTAAAAGACATTGCTTATAAAGACGTTCCAACTACACCTGAAGATATGCGAGAGAGAATTGTCAGAGCATGTGCTTCGATAAGTGCCGATGTGATAAGGAATACAACTCAATCCATGATAAGAAGATTGCAGCACTGCATTGATACCAATGGTCATCACTTCGAACACGTTGTGCAAATGGACTTTCATGCCACCTTTGTGAACTTCGTTGACCTTCAAAGACCTTACTGTTACTCACCATTGGATTCGTCTCGATAGCCGCTATCAGAAAATAAGTACCAAACCATAGCATTCCATTTTAAAAAAACAAAGTTGACCTTCATATCTCTGAAGCGACCACACCTAGTAACAAAAAACCAACGTCATATTTTGCCCCCCGTTTCCCCATGCAACATTTGTCCCACAAACTTTTCAGCTCCTACCATACTTTCGGAGTTAATCTTGGTGGCAATAGTGACTCACCCTGTACGAGCACAATTCTCAAACTTCAGAAAAGAGTTATAAGAATAATATCCAAAAATAGTAGTTGAGCTCATTGTAAATATCTGTTCAAAACACTTGGGATAGTGACTCACCCTGTACGAACACAATTCTTAAACTTCAGAAAAGAGTTATAAGAATAATATCCAAAAATAGTAGTCGAGCTCATTGTAAATATCTGTTCAAAACACTTGGGATTTTGACTGCGCTATGTGAAAACATTTACCAAACTGTGAACAAAAATAACGTTGATAATTACTGTACAAACGACTCTCTACATGGGCATGGGACAAGATCTAGACCGAACCCGTATTTACTAAGAAAGACTAAACAAAAAACTCGAAACAGCATTTTCTACAAATTAATAAAATTGCACAATAAATTACCAAAGTAGATTAAAGAAATTGTTAACACAAATTTATTTAAAAAGACAGCTAAAAATACCTGTTAACCGAAATATTCCATACAATGAACGATTACTTAGATAACTCAGAGCAGGGGTTTGGAAAAAATGTTAACATAAATAATAATAACAATATTAAAACATCTAACATTCCACATAACACTTTCACACTATTTTTTCCTTCTTTTTTTTTTCCTTTTCTGGAAAAACTTACTCCCAAATATATATAATATATAATACTAATACCTTATCCACTTTCTGAGCGCAACATCTCACTCGTGATAGAGGGATGCTGACTCAGTTTCTCAGGCTAGCAAATGGGAAGCTGCGGTACACAAAATGGTTCTGACATCAGCTGACTGTGGGTGTAGTGTTATGAAACAATATGTGTATAGTATGTGTAGTGTGTGCTGTGCCTGGGAGAGAGAAATGAATGAACAGTGTAGCATCAGTATTTTATCATTATTAAATAACTTATTTGTAAGACTGTATTGGACTCTAGGGGTAAACCGAATCAGGTATGACCGTTTTTAAACAGTGTAGCCATATATTCGGGAGGGTGAAGGCTCCAGTCTTCATCCAGCCACCATGATTTAGGTTTTCTGTGGTTTCCCTACATTATTTAAGGCAAATGCCGGCATGGTTCCTACTATAAGACCATGGCCGAGTACCTGTCCCACCCCTGTCATTCAAGTCCTGTAAGTCCTTTTGTCGTGTTTTTGGTGTAGTTTATTTTTGTTGTTCTTAAATTATAATACCAAGGCATCTCTGATATCCTTGTAAAGGAGATCTACGGATAAATAAAGCAACTACTAACTACTAGTACTACTACTGCTACTTCTTAAATTGTAATACCAAGACATCTTTGGTGTTCTTGTAAAATAGATCTACGGAATAAATAAAGCAACTACTAATTATTACTACTATTACTACTACTACTGCTACTACGTAACATCAGGTCAACATCAATGTCATTAGTCAGTAGCACTAGTTAGAATAGAAAATATGACCACAGGTGCGATAAAGGGGCCATTCTGACACTGACCAGAATTGGTTCAGGAAAACCATAGGAAATCTACATCTGGGTGGGCAGATGGGGACGTGAACACAGCTCCTTCCGTATACGTATCCAGCATTTCAAAAACTGCGCCATCTCGGATGAATGAGCAATCCAGCTCGTCGAAAGGAGCGACATTAAACTTAAATCTTCCTTCTTCCAGATCTATGAATTTCATGCGTGAATTTCCGTGTACGAAGTGACAGTGCTACTTAATTTTGAATCAGGTGGGAGGACTTGTCTTTCTTTAAGTAAACAGTTAATTAACGATGACCTGTAGGACATAACTGACAAAGAGGGCAGAAAGGTTAACGTTGAACGCCACCTCGACGATGAGATCATTAAAGACGGAATACAGTGTAGGAATGGACGAGGATATGCAAGTAAACAGAGTGTATCCTCTTCAAAGGAAGCATCCCGGAATTCTCTTTGAGGGCAAAGGGGACGAAAGAAAATATAAACCTGGATCGTCGTAAATGGAGACTTTATCTCTGGTCACACAGAATTATAGTCGACACTATCAAAACCAGATCATACAGATGATTTTTTCAGCATTAAAGTATAGAATTTTTTTTAAATACATGTAGAGTGGTTAATTATTTCCATAAATTTTATGAATCGATTTGAATATAAACTTACTCTCTTTGCCAAAGACATAAGAGAACTAAACTGCCAAGTTATGTGATGTTCTATGAATTTACTCTTTGTCAACTAAACAATCAGCAGCAGAAATTTTCATGCAATGTACACATAGTTCTTTCGAGTAGTCGCAACGGTTTATTAATGTTGGAGTGCTGTGATGATTTAGGTTTGATGTTAGCTATCTACTTCAAACTCTTGGACTTACTCCATTCGGCAACTTAATTTGTTGTGAACAACATTTACGCATCATTGTTTGAAAAAATTGGATTACAAATTAAAAATTAATCAATGATATTTGTAAGTAGGCAGCCAGTCAGTTCCGTTAGTTTACTTTGTAAATAGCGCACATGAAATGAGAGAGTGCTCAATTACCTATCTACCTGCGTGTTTAAATAAACGGAATCCGTTCTTATGCAGAGTGAAGATTACAGTGTTCACGCTGAGGCAGGTAACTGGAGGCTAACAACTTTCAGAGCGACATACATCTGCAAAACTGAAACTGCACTATATCCCAGGACGACAACACGGGCGTATTCATTATTTCATTTATATCTTTAGTTACGTGCCTTTCCTTGACTTGCTACAAATTTTATTTAAAAGGTGCAAGAACTGTCATTATCCATTTGATTCATTGTAGAGTAATTACTGAACCCTCTGCACACGATGCAACTGTAATACTTCCCATGAATATAGCTAATATTTTAAACAAGACATTAAAAGACACCACGACCTAACTCCGGATGCAGCTAACAACATCGCCACCTAGTTTTATGTTATACTGTTACTTCTGACATTCATCACGTTTTTTGCATGTAATGTTTTGTTTCCAGTTGCAGAGTGGAAAAAAATCACTGAAATAGTACAGAAAGAACAGTTTCTGTAAGTTCGCACCAGGCTGGGCAGCAAAACGGACTTTGGGCTATGCGACGCTCGCCAACGCTGGCGTGCTGGCACACAACTGGACGTGGAGTGGGCAGAGCCCTGAAAATGCGGCCCCCGCGCCGCCGCTCCTTCCCACTGACAGCTCACTGTGTTGACGAGACTCAACTGTGAGCCGGCGTTGCCTTGTTTACGACGGTTAGGAGTTTTGGACATCAAAGCATTCCTCCGCCTATGTAGACGCTCCGCGATGTGGCGCAGTTTCAGTCTTGCAGATGAATGCTGAGCTGAAAATTGTCAACCTCTGTTTACCTAGCCTAGCATCTCAATAGTCGGATAACCATGACCGTCAGCTGATGTAGCCGCTACGTCGAGAAGTGAAACGTGCCCGCACATCAACATGAAATCTCTTCAATTATAGCTTGCCATGTAACTCTAGAGACGGAACATGGACGATTGTTAAATATGAATTCCTCCATAGTTAACAAAGGTGTGCCATAAAGGCACCCAAGAGAGAGGTGACCATGGCGAAAACCTTACGTAGTCTGCAACTAGATGAAATGGTCGCAGTTGAAGGAATTGTAATGCAGAGAAAACTAGAAACCAGTATCTCTTCATTCATTAATCTATTTATGCGAGTTCCGCCGTTAGCCATCATCAGAATCATATTACTCAGGATTACATAGTTACATGGATGGCTTGCAACGAATATGAGCAAACTAAAAAAAAAAAAAATTCACAGTTTGCGTTTGATTAGATGGACAAAAACAGCCAATCAAAATCAAAGGACTTGGATCTCACACACGGTCAACAAAAAATTTTGAAATGGCTCAGACATTCGTATATGGTAAAATTGTTGAAGGTGGTCAGTTACCATACACATTATCAGACGTCGCAAAATATTGGTCAAAACTGCTTATGGAACTATCCCAATGAAATACAGAACGCACCAACATGGTGGTGCATCATGTTAGAATTTCTCAACGCGTTTCTCTGGGCGGAATTGATGTAATTAGATAAGGTTTCCTAGGATTTCTTTAAACGACACTGGACTTATTGCCTGAATCTCCAAATAAATATACGTTCCCCCTTTTTAAACATGATAGTGAGAAATGTCGTTATTGTGCCAAAACCGATCTGTCATGCAAGGAAGATGACAGATAGTATGTTTCTCATCCTATTAACTCTTCGTTTTTAAATCAGTGAAACATTGACTGCTATATGCACTAGAGCCTTCAATTGCTGCTGCGCTCTTCAGTCGAGAGAGTGGATTGATGCAGCTCTCCACGCTAGTCTATTCTCTGCAAGACTTTTCGTCTCTGAATAACTACTGCAACTTATATACATTTTAAACTTCTTACTGTATTCACGTATAAGTCTTATAACGAACCCGAATTAAGGGGACCTTTGATCAATAGTAGATTACGGTGCCAAGCCTATTTGACGAAATTTGCTATTCCATCCTTTTTTCAGCTATGTTTTAGCTAAAATTGCAAGGCTGATGTACGAAAGGGGAGCCTACACGATCGATATATTGTAAGGAAATATTTATTTAAATTTCACTCTTTTCCAGGTTTTCTTTAATACTTTGGAACACTATTATTATCTTCAATTTTACAGAAGTTAATTATCGTATAAATTCTATTTGTTTGAGTTGACCATAAATGGCACATAATTCTTACTTTGCAATATCTTGGTTACGAAATTTATTCATAACAATTTATTGTTTAGTAAACCACAAGAAAATCTGTAATTTTTCAACAGCAAGCTCTGTTTTTCATAAAAATCAATCGTACCAAATAAAATATAAAACCTTTATTATTTGGCAATGTGATGTGGTCAGTAAATTTACGAGAACATTATTTCAAACTTATGAATAATGGTACATAATTATTTTTATCTTTATAAATTTTGCTAATCTCAAAAAGAGCGTTTTCTTTGTGACCGTTCACTCATGTACGAGTATACACAAAAAAAGTACAAAAGTTAATTCAACCAATTACCAGTTCTGGAACAACCTAGAACTTTAAGCTGTATTATATCGTTTGTCGTACGCGCCAAAAGTTAATGAGTCTTTGTTTCGAGCTGAAGGAGGATGGTATTTGTATAGATGCTGTGTAGTAAGTTTGTCTTTGCACTGTGAACACAGTGTGCTTCATGTACGTTTTTTTATATCGGAAACGACTATTTGTAGTTAAAAATGCATTTGAAGTGTTTAATGAAATAGTTAACAGAGCACACTAAATATAATGAAATCTGTGTAACCTTGCGAGAAGACTCTAGCAATGTGCAGAAAGTTGAGCGCTAATTTCTACTGATACGTGTGGACTGGAAATAAACCACAATACCATCAAAATTTGAATAAGTATCTTCACTGACGTTCAAAAAGTTGGACCTATACATCATTCCCTAGAAAACAAGATGACGATATTCGGAGCCACAATTATATGAGCGAAACAACTTGAGAATTAAACTTTTTGCACATTATTGCCACAGTTTAAAACTGTTTTTTTTACACTTCTGTTTCCATTATATGCAACTATGCATGCACATAACTATTTATCTAACTGAAGAAACGCAATTCTTTGTCATCACGTAATAATGATTATAATGGAATTTAGGGAATGGTGGTGTTTGTCTTCCTCTACAGTTTTTATCTCCCACACAGTCTTTGTTTCCACATTGATTATTCCTTGATGTCTTAGATTGTGTCTTACTAGTTGATCTCATCTCATCAAAGTTCTGTCACAAATTTCTTTTACCCAGATCGATTTAGTGCCTCCTCACAAGATACTCGATCGACTTATCTAATCTTCAGCATTCTTCTACTGCACCACACATCAAAGGCTTCTATTCCCTTTCTATCTGAACTACTTATCATCCACGATTGCCTTTAGTGCAAGGCTACACTGTGCACAAACACTTTCGAGAAATACTTAGTAACTCTTAAATTTATAGTAGATGTTAGCAAATTTCTCTTTCAGAAATTCTCTACTTCGACAACAGCCAGTTATTTTTTTGTCCAAATAGCAAAACTCGTTTATTACTTTTAGTGGCTCATTTCCTAACTTCATTTCCTCAGCATTGTCTGATATAGCGACTACATTTCATTATTATTGTTTTACTTTTGTTAATACTCATCTTATAAGGGTAGATCATGAAGTTTACATGCATACAACCATACATTAATACTTTTTCCATAGATCATGAATACGACATTTCATAATGATGTAGAAGATATCACTTTAACATAAGTTTTGTTTACACAAGATAATTAATCAATAATTTTCTTACAGTTACTACTTCATGTCTCAAAATTCATCTATTGAGTAGGAGTTGTCATTCAGACTTTTTTTAAATTTGTTCTTAAATGTTGGTTGTCTGTCTGTAAGACTTTTAATGCTATTTGGCAAATGACCAAAGATTTTTGTGGCAGCATTATCCACCCCTTTCTGTGCCAAAGTGAGATTTAATCCAGAATAGTGAAGACCATACTTTCTTCTAATGTTGTAGCTGTGCACTTCACTGTTATTTTTGAACTGGATTGGGTTATTAATAATAAATTTCATGAGTGAATATATGTATTGAGAAAGTACTGTGAATATCCAGAGTTCCTTACACAAATGTCTGCAAGGTGATCTTGAGTATGCTCCAGGTATTATTCTGGTTACACACTTTTGTGCAATGAATACATTCTCTCTTAATGATAAATTGCCCCAAAATATGATACCATATGAAAGTAATGAATGAACAGGCATAGTAGGCTAACTTACTGATATGTCTATCACCAAAATTTGCAATAAGCCTAATAGCATAAGTAGCTGAACCTAACCATTCCAGCATATCATCAATGTGTTTCTTCCAATTCAATTTCTCATCAATGCACATACCAAGAAATTTTGAATATTCTGCCTTAGCAACAGACTTCTGTTCATAGTCTATATTTATCAATGGCGTTACGCCATTGTTTTCTCAAAATTTAGTGATTCTATTTGCAGAGAAACACTTAATAATTTTCTGAAAGACGTTATTTACAATTTCTTCAGCTGATTCTTGTATGTTGGGTATGATTTCTATACTCTTATCACCAGCAAAAAGAACTAGCTTTGCATCTTCATGAATATAGATTGGCAGCTCGTTAATATATATTAAGAACAATAAGGGACCCAACACTAAACCCTGTGGGACATCGTTCTTGATACCTCCCCAGTTATAAGACTCTGCTGAGTTTTGCAGACTACCTGTACTGAGAATTTCAACCTTCCATGTTCTTCCAGTTAAATATGAATTAAACCATTTGTGCACTGTCCCACTCATACCACAATACTTAAGCTTATCTAGAAGAATTTCATGATTCACACAATCAAAAGCCTTTGAGAGGTCACTAAATATCCCAGTGGGTTCAGTTGTTCAATGCATTAAATACTTGATCAGTGGAAGCATATATAGCATTTTCAGTAGAAAAACATTCCTGAAAACCAAATTGACGTTTTGTTAGTACTTCATTTTTACAAATATGTGATGCTACTCTTGAATACATAACTTTTTTAAGAACTTTGGATAAAGCCGTCAGATTTGAGACTGGACAGTAGTTGTTAGCATCAGAGCTATCCCATTTTCGCACAGTGGTTTAATAATAGCATATTTCAGTCTATCTAGAAAAATGCTCTGTTTCAGTGACCTACTACGTATGTGGCTGAAATACTACTTATTTGTTGGGAACAAGCTTTTAATACTCTGTTGGAAATGCCATGAATTCTATTTGAGCTTTTACTTTTGAGTGTATTTATTATTTTCGTAATTTCAGTAGGAGAGGTGGGTTGAATTTCAGTTTCATCAGATTGCATAGGTATTACCTCTTTCATATACTGCCTTGCATTTTCTAATGAATAGCTGGATGGAATTTTCTCAACAACACTTAAAAATGATTATTAAAAATGTTTTCTGCTTCTGACTTCTTGTTAACAAACTTTTCATTGAGTCTGATAGAAATACAGTCTTCCTGTGCCCTCAGTTCCCCCATTTGTCTTTTAGCAATATTCCAAATTGCTTTAATTTTATTAACAGATGTGCTAACCTCAGACATAATGCACATACTTCTGGACTTTTCAGTAACTTTTCTTAAAAGAGTGCAGTATTATTTATAATGTTTCACTGATTTGGGATCATTACTTCTCCTAGCTATGATATACATTTCCCTTTTCTGTTTACAGATATTTTTATCCCTTTAGTGAGCCATGGCTTGTTACATGGTTTCTTACAATTATATTTCACTGTTTTCTTAGGGAAACTGTTTTCAAATATACTCACAGAGGTATCATTAAGTAGGTTAAATTTTAAATTAGCATCAGGTTCCCTTTACACTTCATCCCAGTCTAACTTTTACAAGCTTTCCCTAAAATTTTATATTATTAAATCATTAATTGAATGCACTATTTTGGAGGACCGTTTTGCATTACTGCATGGAGTTTTGTCATATACTGTGACTAGCTGTGCACCATGATCAGACAGACCATTCCTAACAGGAAAAGTTTTTGTCTGATTAAATTTATCTTGGTGTTTAAAAACATTATCTACCATTCTGCTGCTTCCCTGTAACACCCAAGTAGGAAAATCAATAGCTGACATCAAATTGAAAGAACTGAGTAATACTTCAAGGTCAAGCTTTCTATCGGACTCCTTCAGAAAATCTACATTGAAATCCCCACAAACAATAATTTGCTTCCCTCTGTCTGACAGATAGCACAACAAAGAATCCAATTTTTTCAGAAATAGTTGAAAATTTCCCAATGGGGACCTATACATGGCTACAAGTATAAAAGTGCTATTATTTAGTTTAAGCTCACATGCACTTGCTTCTGTATGTTTCTGTACACAAAATTTTTTAGTTTCCAAATTTTTCACACTATGATAGATTTTAACATATATGGCAACTCCTCCTCTCTCCATAGTGTCTCTACTTACATGCACTGAAAGCTTATATCCACCTACACTTACCATTTCCATACTTATGTCTATATGATGTTCAAACATGCATAGTATATCTACTCCAACTTCAGTTTCTAAATCTTCCAAACAAACAAGAAGCTCATCAACTTTGTTTTTCAAACCCCTGATATTCTGATGCAATACACTAACATTATTTTCCACTGTGCTTTTATGAGAATCTTGTGACATACTAACATTAGTTTTCACTGTGCTGCTGCGAGAATCTTGTGATATTTAAACATCTCTTGTACCTGCCTGTCTGAGCTTCTCATTAAGCTTAATTTCAATCAATGTTGGATCATTAGACACTAATCTTAGCCTAAAAAAGAAGTACTCACGTGAGTTTCAGTGCCCGCCCCCCTTAAAGGTTTTGCTATCATCCCAGCCAGTTTACCCTTCCCTTTCCTATTGATATGCAGGCCATGTCTTGTGAAGTCCCACCTACCAATACCATTAACAGGAGCCAAACCTATGCCTGAGAAAGCAGCGGTCAAAAGCAACTGATCTAGCTCCATATTGACCCTTGCGAGACAGCTGTTCAATTGGGGCCGATCATACCGCACGAAAGCAGGAACCAAGACAACATTTGTATGGTTCGTTGCAGATGCTGTTTTCTGTTCGAAGGCCAAACTAACCCCTTGCCTACACGTCGGTGCTTATACACCCGCATCGGAGTCGCACTGGATTACACACACGGTGTAGCAACACACTCACACGGAAATTTTTGATTGGCCATTACAAAATCTCGTTTCAAGAGACTACCCATTCCATCCAAATCCTCTTCAATGCCTTTTGCCTTTTCTGACATAATTACAATATCTTCAGGAAACAGAAACGTTTTATATTTCTTCTCCCTGGCCTTTAATTCCTTTTCCGAATTTCTCCTTGGTTTCCTTCACTGTTTGCTCAATGTGTAGATCGAATAACATCGGGGAAGACTACAATGCTGTCTCACTCCCTTCTCAACCACGCTTCCCTTTCACGTACTTCGACTCACATAACCGCAGTTTGGTTTCTGTACAAGTTGTAAATAACCTTTTGTTCTTGTATTTTACCCATACTACCTTCAGAATGTCAAAGTGTGTAGTCCATTCAACATTCTCAAAAGCACTCCTTGAATCTACAACTGCTAAAAACGTAGGTTTGCCTTTCTTCATCCAATCTTCTTGGGAAACCCCGCAAGTGTGTTAGTGAGGCTAACTGCTAACTGTATGAGAACTAATCAGGATGCAGACACACCGTTAAGACCCCTATGCTTGAATAAGTGTATGCAACGGAATGACTAATACTATGAAAGATCGTGGCCATGGCAGTGAATCTGAAGGTGGGAAATACACAAATTAAATATGACCAGGGCGGCATCATCTACTTGAATAACAGACGTCATTTATGTGAACTCTTTATTTTATTACAAAAAGGCATGAGGATGAACAAGCATCTAAATAAGTCAAGAAATCCGAAAATTGCAAACATAGAATATTGTCTATAAGAAGCAGCTAATTGAAATATCGATTAGCAAAGTTACTTACCGAGCGAGGTGGCGCAGTGGTTGGCACACTGGAATCGCATTCGGGAGGACGATGGTTCAAACTCGCATCAGACCATCCAGATTTAGGTTTTCTGTGATTTCCCTAAATCGCTCCATGCAAATTCCGGAATGGTTTCTTTGAAAAGGCACGGCAGATTTCCTTCTCCGTCCTTGACACAATCCTCGCATTTGTTCCGTCTCTAATGGTCTCGATGTCAACAGGACGTTAAACCAAATATTTCTTTCCCTTGTGGCAAAGTTGCTTGGTGAGGGTAGGAGTTAGCTAATAATCATATACCCAAATCTGTGAAATGGTTCTCCATGGTGGACTTAGTGCAACAGGTTGTCGCCCCGTCCCGGTCTTGAACCCATGATTGCAGATGGTGGCGTCCAGTCGTGGTCGTAGTCCTGGCATCATGGTTGTACTGCTGGGCTCCAAACGGCCCTGACTCAAAATTTACAGTTATAGTTCAGCTTCCGGTCGCGTAACGTATAACATAGTTGTAGCCCTGGTGTGGTGACACCGCCCTGCACACCCCGTCTGTTACCGCTGCATGGTGCAGGTTTTGCAGAACACGGTCAACCCGTTTCACAATCATTTCTCGTACATGCTATAACCTACATGTCCCCACACTGCGCTTCCCGGCCAGCAGTATCTAATGCAACTCTCCACACCAGCTACTTACGAATTTCACTTAAGACTAGGTAGCAGCGCTACAGAACTCGACCTGATTACACTTTAATTACAGTGATTGTTTATATGACCGGAGAATCGAAGAAGTCGATGCTACTGAAAGTATGCTGATCAATATGAGGAAGTGAATCCAAACGAATTTTGAATTTCTATTTTGTGATGATGCCAAATAAACCCAAACATGGTTTTTTTCTTGTAAGAAATTTGTGCAGTAATGTTTTATGTTAATGTGAAGAGTGCAAAGTGTTATTTATACATGGAGATGCGTGCAGACAATGTAGTGCTGTTCCATGTTGGTTTGACAGGAACTTGACAATGACAAGTAGTCGAAATTAGCTAATCGCACGATTGAACAAATGTCACATTACAGCCTACTATGGCCCATGTTTACGTTTATTAAACATCTGGAGGCTGTGGAGCCCCACAAATACTAAATTTTAACATGCCGAAGATTCAGGTTATGCTCGCAGCATTGTCAGTGGGATATGAGCGGATCGGTGACACTGTGTCTGGTTGCCATCAAGTACATCGCTAGAACTGTTTTGCCAAGGACTCAAAGACTGGAATCTGCTGTACCAGTTGAGGGCGAAGCCTGTGGAGTACCGAAGCATTTAGTGCCAAGTCCAGAGACAAAGTACTTAATTTCTAGTCAGTAAAGAACTGACTGCTCAATTATTCCAATCAAGAATCTCGGCTACTAATCCTCTTACAATTTATACCGATCCGTCAGTTGTAACAAAATCTCCTGCCAGCAGAGGCGGAAACTCTGCGATGTCTTCTGAACCTGTAACATGTCAAAGCTGTTCTGCCATGTTTCCTGGAATGCCTGGAGATACTTATCACCTGCATGTACTTTTCTTAGCATGGTCCGGACACCCACCTCCTGGTGGGCGCCAGTATGACGCTAGACGAGGCGATTTTCCCCAGGACAAGGTGAGGGCTGCTTCCACCTGTCGAACCTACAGCTAGCAGTGCTGCAAAGGACGTGTTTCGTCAGCCCAGAGGGTGTTGATTTCGGCGTACTGCTCTTGCGACTCCTCAGTCGGATATCTTCAGCTCATCTCAGTTCTAAAGCTCACTCAGAAAAGCAGTTGAAATAACCAGCACCAGGTTAAAAGAGGAGATGAAATCAGTGCATTCAACCGTAGTAATAGCATTAATCAATATCAGAATTTATTAAAGGACGTATTCCATCAGCCCAGAGGGTGTTGATTTTGGCGCACCGCTCTTGCGACTCCCCAGTCAAGTATCTTCAGCACATCTCAGTTCTAAAGCTCACCCAGAAAAGCAGTTGAAATAACCAGCACCAGGTTAAAAGAGGAGATGAAACCAGTGCATACAACCATTGTAATAGCATTAATCCATATCAGAATTTATATTATCTGATTCTGTCTAGCTCAAATCACGTAGAGTCGAATTATTTATCAAATATGAATGAAAAGAGACTGGATGAAAGGCTTGCTGCTTTTTATTCTGAAATAGGGTTCGTACTGCTTCGCGTGTTCCTACATTTATTCTCACAATATCATATCTGTCATCACATCTTCATTCATTTCCGCTTCCCTTTCTATAATATTGCCTGCTGTATGAAATGATTGTTCGATGAACCAAGCACCTAAGCGTGAATTGCCAAGTAGTAACGTAGACACAGAAATGCATGGAAATCACGTCGTAAATCATCTAAATGGTAAATGGGTATAAGTAGGTAATACAATATTTGCGTCACCAGTTAGTAATTATAGATGATATTATTTGGGCAAGCTGGTTTCGAAATGGGGTGAATTAAACCGTTTATTTACCCTTTTTATGAACCTGAAAACGTGCAGCAACTGTCTGAAGTGACATACTTACGTGTATCTTTGTCAAATTCAAATAAAGAAGTTTAATGATGTGAAGTCTAACAAATAATACCATTAAGTGATTTCTTTCTATAAAATTGGTCGCAATGTCATGCATGATTGCATTCCAGAACTTTGCTGCATGTTTTTAAGTTCCTACAAAGATGAAAGAAAAGATTTAAGCCACTGAAGAAGGATATCACGCTCACAGCCGAGTCGGTGAAATAAACTACATGAATTAGAGCTAATGATAGCATTATCACACAACAAATTCTAGAAACAATCAGTTTCTTCTAGCCTTTGTAGACAAAATAATAACGTTATGAAATTGTACTACACGACAAAAGTGCGAAGAATCATGTACGAACAATTGAAAGCGACGTTGCCCTATGAGACTTTTTTGCGTCTCGCCAAATCGTCCAGTGCGTTTCCTTTTTGAAACAGCTGGACTTTTTTTGGTGGGTGGGTACTGCGACAGTGAAGCAGCTATAAACGATTGTCTTTAAGTAGTCTCTTCTATCGACAATATTATATGAAAGAATAATACTGGACTGGAGCTGTTTTAATTTAAGGCAGCTTCTTTCCGCGGAATGTTTGAAGGTTCAGAATCATGTCAAGCATCTTCTCAGCTTCGCCTGTAATAGACTAGCCAGAACCGAAATGAACCAACAATTAAGCTATATCAGGTACTAAACGGGAAGTTAAACGAGAGGTGGTGCAACACGGAAGTATCTAAGCAGGCTGAGAAATCAGTGAAATGGAGAAAGCTTAAAAGAGATATTGAAATGAGGGGGCTGATGTATTCCCAGAGCATTATTTATTGACAAATGGTAACTCAAAATGAAAAATCTTTTGGATTAACTGACGACGCCTTATAGCAACCGTAGTATGAAAAATTATTGACAAAATATCTTACATGTGAGGTTTGAAGATGGAACTATTGCAAGTATACAACGATATTTTTCTGCGAGAGGAACAAATAAAGACATTTCGTTTCATGTGGGTTGGATTCGTGTAGGAATCATCTTCAAAAGTAGCCACCAGCACTCTGTTTAGTAAGGTGCATGTGCATTTCTCATTGTTCTGTTTGCCTCGCGGAGCCTTTATAGAAACGGTTTCTTGCAAGCCCTCCTTCATATTCACGAGGGACCAAACACCGCGACAAAAAAAGGGGTGACGTCACTAATGACCTTACTCTTTATCTCTTTAATCTCAAATCATCTCTAGGAAAGATAAAACGCTAGATCTGACTTTTAACTCGGTCTTTGAGGGAGTCGTTTCGCTCAACAGAGAGGGCCCTTACGACTAAGGTTTCAATTTTTGATTCAAATCCTGATTCAATATACAGTTCTAAAAGGGAACAAAATTTCACTGCTGGCCGCCCAAAAGATTTCCATTACCTGCAGGTGACGTCAGTGCTACAGTGTAACGCCGCCTAGTCGCCAGGTGCAGTAATGCTGGGTTATGAAAGAAGACAGACACCATGGACAACAGCATTCGTGCAAACTGGAAGTGGGCAATAATACTACATTATTAATCATTATTATGAGGAAAATAGCAAAAGCAATTTAAACACATGTACCAAGCACATTAACAATTCGTTAAATGGACCGGTATGCTTTCATGCCAACAGGCATGAAAATCTATGGGCATGGAGAGATATCTGGAAAAAAGAAGGAAGATTCGGGATCAAAGACGCAGCACATGCTCAAATTAGGGAAGGATGAGGAAGGAAATAGGCCATGCTCTTTGAAAAGAACCATCCGGGCATTTGCAGTAAGCGATCTAGGGAAATTACGGGAAACGTAAATGTGGATGGGGAAACAGGGATTTGATCCTGTGTTATCCTGAATCCGACTGCGCTACCTCGTTCGGTAGACATCTCGATATGCGCCACGCAATGTGGAGCACTCTGCGCTGAGGTGATTTGACTGCTACAGGCAGTCGAATAAGTGAAAGTGTACAAACGTTTCATGGTCTGATGGGGGAAAAAATTTGGCGACAGAGATGCGTGTGATGACCAGAAAATGCATTTGCGGCTCATTCATATGCCTTCACAACGGAAAGAAACAGTTGATGTTGTGCCACATTAGAGTCGATCGATAACAACTATAACGACAAACATCGATCAAGTTCGTAAGGTCCATTTCTCATACAAACGAATTTGGCCTGGAGTAGCGTATGCAACGAACACGGTCGCAGTGGACACCACCTGTCCGTTCACATTTCGACAGACACCCATTAGCCTTATGACGTGAATATTTCGACCGATTTAACGAGAAGCGTGGTAAACTTTGCCGAAAGTATTAATTTCTCCGTGTTTACAGAGTGGTGTTGCTCCGTAACTCTATCCTGAATTAATAACAGTCCTTCCAGTTGGTTAACTGTCCTTTATTACATTCATCTACCGGTTTCGGGTTTCATATTTAACCCATTCTCTAGTCTAGTGGATCCGGAAATTATGTGGTGTTGAAGCGAAGTCAAATGTTATTTGACATCATTTCACCGCCGGATAATTTTCAGGTTCACTACAGAACGATTTAAATATAAAAGCCGAAACCGGACGTGGACTACAATAAAGAACACAGTAGTTAATGGAGCGGCTACTCATTAACTTGCCAAAAGTGTATGATGGAAATTATTAAAAGCACCTTTTATTAAATGACCGCTTACCATGCTAATCAAGTTAACCATCTTCACGGCTCCTGATGTTTCAGATAGGTTGGTATACATTTACAGCACGAAGTATCTGCAGTGTTCGAACAGTTGTTATTTCACTCCGAAATACAAAGTACAAATGTCGTTGTCTAATTAAAAGTTTATTCGCAGCCGCGGAAATTATTTGTTCTCAAGCGCATAATATCTTGGACAAATACGGCACGAGGTTTCGAGGAAGGGTGTCTGCCTGAGGAGCTGTATTTGAGCTCGGTGAGCATTTGCTTTGCCGTAAGAACGCTTTGTCATGACTGATTGTGAGAGCCGATTCTCAGAACGCTGGATTGAGGAACGCTTGAAATATCAAGGGTCGCGCTCGTCTCAGCAAACCTTAATTGCACCGTAGCACCGCACCACCTTAATTACGGAGCTTTGTAATGATATCCGCCCCTTTACACTCCCGTAATTACTACGAAAGTGCCCTGATGCATCAAGACTCGTGCCTTGCGCACTCAAGCCTTTGAAAGATGCAATTAATTCTTTTAGATGAAGTCTTAGCAGTCAACAAGCATAAGGAGAGAGACACCAGTTCTTGCGTTACATGAAGCTTGTCTGCATGCTCCAAACAGTCTGTTACGATCCCCCATCAACGGATTACGTTTGAAGTACGGTGGTGACAATGTTTTCACTTCATTTTAGCTCCGTTACAAGAATATATCAAAAAAGTTATCAACATCCGATAAGACGCAGGTATTTGTTTTTTCTTGCCATTAACGCCTTATGGCTTCATTTACAGCACTTTAACAGGAAGATACTTTTATAACGAACTGAGTAGTTGCGCTATATAAAGTACAAAAAGTTATTAACGTGCTGGAAATGGAACCCGGAAATTGCAGATGCAGATGAAAATCTTTCTGTATGATTCTAAAAATCATTATTTCCATGAATTATGTTCAAAAGTTTGTAACATTTAAGCCTCCTTTTTCTTCTTCTCCTGCACTTTCCATGTTAGGTCAATTGTGGCCTGTTACGGTTCCCATCTTTTCCTCTGTCTGCGAGGATCTCTTTTTCCTTTTGGTTTAAAGTTTTTATCTGACGTGATAGTCTCTCAGGATCCTTTCGATGTAGACGTTCATTCCCTTTCTTTTTGTTTTCATCCAGTTTTTCTTCCACACTCCTGATTTTCAACTTCTCTCGAATAGCTTCCTTCGTAATTTATGTGTTCTTTCAAAACCCTTCCTTGTTCTAAGAAATCTCGTTTTTGCTCCTTGCAATTGTTTTTCTTGTCTTTTACTCAGTGCCCATTACTCAGTTCCATATAATAGGGTTGAGAATGCGACTGTTTTATAAAACCTCAGTCTTATTTCCTTCCGTGTTTCATACTTTGAAGTTCTGTTAATTGTTCCTCAGAAACTTCCAAATCTGTTCAACTTAATCTGCTTATCTTCTTTATATTTCTGTGATATTTTATATCCAAGACAGTTAAAATATTTTACCTATTCTGTTAAATTTTTGATGAATATTTTACACAAAAAGCTATTGACTTAGATTTACTGGAAGATATTTTCATACTATATTCTTTACATATTTTATTTAGTTCATAAATTCCTTTTTTGTAAATGAAAAAATCACTGTAAGATCATCAGCGTATAGGAATGATCTTAGTCTTATCAATGGTTTAGTTACACCCCAGTATTTATCCTTAAATTCCATCTACAAACTAAATCGTCAATGTAAATATTAAACAGCGTAGGGGACAAACTATAGTATTGTCTCACAACTTCATTTATTTGTATACGTTCTCTATATGTCTAGATTGCTGATATTTCTGTATACAGACTTTTGATAGTTGATGTAAGCTGCAAAGTGTAACCTTGTGCTCCATTATTCTCCATAACTTTTCTGTAACGACGTTATCAAAAGCTTCATCAGAATCTACACAAGCAATATCCGTCTCTTCGTTAAACTATCTCTGCTTTTCAAAAAAGCTGTTGTAAAGTAAATACTGTACGTTTCTAAAACCGACCTGTTCGTCCACAAGCAACAGCCGTTTTCGTTATGGTGTTAGCGGCAGCCTACACAAGAGATGTGTAATTCCCTAGTCCGGCTACTAAGCAGGCTCTGGCCAAAGTTGCGGGATGACACATACTGTTGCAGGGATCCATTAGTTGATCTCAGATAGAAGGTGCGGATGTGAAGGGGTTACGATGTGCTTGGCGCACAATACGGCGGTGCTACCTATTGGTGGTCAGATGTGGTCGACCGGAACCTTGACGACTATGTTTGCTCTCATTTTCCCGTGCAGATGCAGTCCAAAATCGGGTCACTGTCACATGCGAATGCCCCACAAATATGTATATAGCACAGTTTGACCAGCTGACCAAACTGAGAACCACAATGGGGCCCATTTCAAAGTCTGTCAAGTGTCGATAACGCTTTCTCAAGTGACTAAGCGGTATCTCCGTGACCTTCACAGCTACCGTTCAATATCTGAGGATGTTCATGCCCATTATATACTCTACCAGGCCAGGCAACACTAAACATGAGCAATCCTAATGCTCCCTGGCAGCCGTTGTACCTTTTACAGATAATTGTAACGTTAATCATTTACATACCCGCCCAAGGACTTCAGTGACATACACTATGTGATCAAAAGTATCCGGACACCCCCAAAAACATACTTTTTTAATATCAGGTGAATTGTGCTGCAATCTGCTACCAGGTAGTCCATATCAGCGACCTCAGTAGTCATTAGACATTGCGAGAGAGCAGAATGGGGCGCTCCGCGGAACTCAAGGACTTCGAACGTGGCGGCGGGGCGAGGCGTGTTACCATATCAGTCTTCTGGATGGTTTGATGTGGTTCGCCACTACTTTGCCTTCTGCGCCAACCTCTTCATCTCACTACCTCTTACATCTAACGTCCCCAATTATTTGCAGGATATAATCTAATCTCTGTCATCCCCTGCAGCTCCCTCTAACATCAACAGTTATTCTCTGACGGCTTAACACATATACTGTTACCCCGCTCTTTCTTCTAGTCAGTATTTTCCACACATTATTTTCCTTGCCGATTCTCAGAAAACCTCCTCATTTCTTGTCAGTTCCCCTAATATTCAACATTGTCCTACAGCACCACATCTCACACGCTGAAGTTCTGATTTTTATGTTTTCTTACAATCCATATTTCACTTCAATACAATGTTGTGCCCCACATGTATACTGGTATACTCAGAAATTTCTTCCACAAACTCAGGTCTACGTTTGATACTAGGACATTTCATTTGGCGGGGAATGCCCTTCTTGCTCGTGTTAGTCCACTTCTTATGTCCTTCTTACGTCGTCCATCATGCGAAATTTTTCTTCCGCCGTAGAATTCCTTTACTTCGTGGTCGCCGTGTTTCATTACTGCTAGCCCATTACTTTCGTCTTTCTTTGTTTTACTCTCAGCTCCTGTTCTATGCTCATTAGTCTGTCCGTTCTGTTCAATAGGTCCTGTAATTCTTGATCACTAGCTCTGAGGATAGCAGTGACTCAGCGAATCTTGTCATTGACGTCCCTTCATCCTGAGTTTTAATACCACCTCTGAGGCTTACGATTATGTCTGCTCTTGATTATTTGCTTTGAGAAAGAATGCACCCCAACTTAACAGCGTCTCCAAACCTAGCACCTCGTCCTTGGTTTTCTATTCTTATTGTTCCCACTTGGGTCTTGAACATATTGTATATTACCTATCTCCCCTTATAGCTTAGAACTATTTTCTGAGAATTTCAATGATTTTGCATCATTCCATGTTGTCAAAAACTTTTTCAAGGTCGAAGGATTCTATGAAAGTGTCTTGATTTTTGTTATGTCCTGCTTCCAGTATCAAGAGCAACGTAAAAACTGTCTCTCTGGTGTCTTTAATTTCCCCAAAGCCAAACTAATCGTCATCAAAGGGATCCACAGTTTTTCCATTCTTCTGTATATTATTATTGTCAGCAACTTGGATGCTGAGCTTTTAAGCTGATTGTTCGTTGCTTCTCGCATTTGTCTGCCCATATGATTCCGTGACTGTGTGGATGATGTTTCTGAGCAAATCTGATGGCAAAGAACAAGTTTTAGGTCAAAAATCTTCCTATCCTTTACCAAACTCCAACTTTAACACTGGATTCCCTATGTTTTCTAACTCGACGTCCGTTTCTTCTTCTGTCCTGTGAGCAGACAGTTCCTCTCCATGGTAGAGGCTTTCAATGTACTCTTATGTTTCCACCCGATCTCTCTGTGTTTAACAGTGAATTTGCATTTGCCCTCTTAATATTGTTGCCTTTGCTTTTAATTTCACGGAAAATTGTTTCGTCGTTTCAATAGGCTGAACATGATTTTATGTTGATGTTTCCTTTCGATTTCGAGACCCTGCAGCCATTAGGTTTTCTTGTGTTTTCATTCCTGAGTGGCTTATATTGTTGTATTCTTACCTTTTCCTGACATTTCTGTACTTAATTTTCGCGTCGAACGGTTGGAGGATATATTCTGTCATCCAAGATTTCTTCGCAGTTATCGTCTGTCCAACGACTGTGTTATTCTTTTTAGAGATGTCCATTCCTCCTCAACGGAATAGTCTACTGTTGTATACCAATATTGCACTTCTTTGCACACTGACTGTTTCGGACGACTCTCTTAATCTTCATTCTAATCTTCATCATCACTAAACTGTTGTCTGACAATGAGTCTATATTTTCCCCTGGGTACACCTTACAATCCAATATCTGATTTTGGAATCTGTGTCTGACCATGATGTAATCCAACTGGGATCACCCGTGTCTCTGTTTCACTTCCAAGTGCACTTCTTCCTCTTGTGATCTTTTAACAGTGAATTCCCTATCTCTAGCTGAAATTTATTGCAAAACACAAACAGTTTTTCTCCTCTTTTGCAAAACACAAACAGTTTTTTCTACTCTTTCAATCTTACTACCAAGCCCATAGCTCTATATACTGAATTACCTGTTCAATACCCTCATATATCTCCACTGCTTCTTCATCTTCTGCTTGTGATGCTGACACGTACACATGATCTGTTGTTGTTCCGGTTGGTATCGTTCGATTCCGATGAGAATAATCCTATCACAGAATATTTCTCAATCGTTAAAGGTGTACTTCTGGATGCCCAGCCGAGTTGTCTCACTCTCTGCCCTCCCTTCCTTTTCATAAAGAATCCTTCTCGGGATATACCATTTTCTGCTGCTGTTGATATCACCCTGTATTCACCGAACCAGAAATACTGATAATCTTTCCATTTCACTTCAGTAATCCACACTAGATCCAGACAGAGCGTTCGCATTACCCCTTCCAGATTTTCTAGCCCCCTTGGTTCATTCAGACTACTGACATAGCACGCTCCGAGTCGTAGAATGTCACTGTTTCGTTTATTATTCAATATTTTTCTCATGGTCACCTTCCCTTGGCATCTCCCTCGCGGAGATCCGAATGAGGGACAAAACTGAAATATTTTGAAAATGAAGAGATCATCATGACACTTTCCCAGTCTCAGGCCAGATGTCCAGTGCCTACACACAATGTGTCTTTAATGTAGTATTTTCCATTGCCTTCTGCATACTCATTACTATTTCTTCCATCTCCGTGGGTAGGTTTACGTCCCAAAGGCAAGAGGGTGCCCTGAACCTCTTAACCCTCAAATGGTTCAATTGGCTCTGAGCACTATGGGACTTAACATCTGTGGTCATCAGTCCTCTAGAACTTAGAACTACTTAAACCTAACTAACCTAAGGATATCACACACATCCATGCCCGAGGCAGGATTCGAACCTGCGACCGTAGCAGTCATGCGGTTCCGGACTGAGCGCCTAGAACCGCTAGACCACCGCGGCCGGCTTCTTAACCCTCCTCAGCCCTCTTCGACAAGGTCATTGGCAGAATAAGGTCAACTTCTTTGGCTATACCGGACGTCTTCGGCCACCATTGATGATGATTTTTATTAAATATCTAAAAAGTGGTTGCGATTTAACCCGAGACCCAGGACGATGGTATGCGGGAAGAAAGTTTGTCGATGCCACTCTACAAAAGCCCGATGTGAAAAGCCCTTCTTTGTATTTACTCTATCTACACTGCTAATCTACTTGGTGAGTGTCCCAGACCGTCGAACAGTACATAAGGAGTTGTCAAACGAGAATTTGAAAGATATCTCTTTCGTGCGTAAACTGCACTTTCTTAGGATTCGTTCAGTAAACCTGTGCCAAACATCTGCTCCCCCACTGCAAGAATTAGCGTATTTACACAACCTCTATGCAAAAGAAACGAAATTGTTGGTGTTACTAAGGAACTAGTTGACGCAGCGTTATCAGTGTGTAACTCTTTTGACCTTCAACTTTAACGTTACGTTGTGGCAAGTTTCAGCCTGTTCAACCAATTCAGTGGCAGTGGACGAACAGTTTGCCACAGGCGTGTTCTTGCGCTCCGCAGAAAGGTGTCATCTACGAGGACTGACAAAAAAGAAGAAATAATTATCTTCAAAATAGGGGACGATGGAGTCCACATACGTGTGCATTCATTACTTCCACTCCTCAATACATGTTTGCATGTCGTTTTCAACAGGAGAGTGTAGCTACCCTCTCCCTCCCCACCCACTCCTCAGAAATAGTTATCTTCACATACCAAACTCACATCCTGCGCTGTCACATGGACAAAAGTATCAGTTTAGTATCACTTTGAATAAAGACGGAACATAAAATGAATACTGACTAGAAACAAGTGTATTCAGAACCATTTGTCGAGTGAACTCAAAATTATTCGACATTCACCGCACAGTTAATTTGAGTCGCCCCCGTCGCCTCCTCTGTCCCTCTTCCTCCCACCCTCCACCGCTCTTTACGTCCTCCACCATTTAACTGTGCATGACCTCCAGTGATTTTGCCTTCCAGCGATGCGCAAGAACACATATGTAATAAACAGTTCGTCCCGTACCTCTGCGTTCATCGACTTTAAATGAAATTGATCACAGCGTGAGGACAAGTAGAAGGTTAAGATACAGTGGCCTCCTAGTAAGCTCCAACAAATTTGTTCCTCAGTAATTTGAGCAGCTATCCACTTACACAAAGGGATTCGCCAGAAATAGGGACGATGTATGAGCACTATGCCACCGCCTTCAAACGTGCCGAAGAATCGGCTTCTGAGAAAAATGTAATCCTTCCGCAACAAATTTACAGATACTGCAAAAGGACCTATTAGTAAACGAGGTGAGGTCGCATTTTTCCTCTACAAATTGATTCAATACTGGAGGCACTATAGTGGCGTTGGAACGCTCCATACACCGTGCGCAGAACATGACATTTCCAGATGCGAATAACGCCCGTAAGGAACTGCACTCTTACGTCCACAATTCACCAGCTGAAGGTAGACTTCCGACAAAATTCTGTCAGAAACTGTTGCATGGGAGCGACAAATGTTGAAGATTGGAAATCCAAAATGAGACGAAGCACGTATTCAAGTAAAAAGTTCAAGTACGCTACTAAAATATCTTCGCATCGACAAAGTTGCAGATCACCTCTCAGAAAATCACTTTGAAGACAAGGTCTTTATGCCATATAGGCTTCATAAATTCAACATAGCAAGTCTGTGTCCAGTGACAAAGGGGTGAAGAGAATAAGCAGACAAATCCAGAGTGTACTGTATTAGGCAATTGTCAACTCAATGATGGCGTTCTTAATCTTCTGTGACGTCTTTCCCACGGTCTTTTGCCTTCAGTTTTCCCTTGGTTGATGATTTTTCTCTACGAATTATGAGTCAAAAGAAATCGAGGATCATGTGGTAGAGTGTTATGCGCAGTCTCCTTTCGGAAACCGAAACTAAACACCGCGAACAGGCTGGGAGGAACGCGCGATTCCGACGGCCACCGTGTCATCCTCTGCCATATGGCGTCCTCCAAAGTGGTATGAAGTGACATGGGGTGAACAGACCGTTCTCCTGGCTGTTGTCTGCTTTCCAGACCTCGGAACCACTACTTCTCATTCACCTAGCTCCTCAACAAGCCTGATCTGGCTCAGTGGAAACAGTCCAGTCTCACTAACGAAAAATCCATGGTCGTACGGGGAACTTCACTCAGGCCCTACGTTTGGCAGTCAGATAGGCTGCCCACTTTAGCTACGGAGGCGGACACAGCCACCTTCCTATCTTAAATTATCGTAGGACTGAAACATTAGTTCTACTTTCTTTCAATGATGTTCACAATAGCCTTCTACAAGCCCACATTTTAAATGCATCTCTTTTTTTCGCTCTGCTTCTCTGATGGTCAATGTTTCCATACCACACAGGAATAATGGTACTAATAGTATTCTTGAGTCTTAATTTTTATGTCCAGTAATATCGCAACCACTCTACATAACTCTTTGCTTTTATGTTGCTTCATTATCGAGTGTTGCCATCATACAGGCCATGGGCCCAAAGTAGATGAAATATCAACCATTTCGCATACAGATACTGGACCGTTAATCGTAAATGTCATCGGGTGAAAAAACTAGCCATACATGTATCTCACAGGTGACTTCAGTATCTAGACAGCCAACTCTTAATAATAACAGTCGAAAAATGATCTAGATTACATTTAATACGGGTACAAATTTTATTCCAATGTACTGATAATGTATACTAAGTATCTGGAAGTAACTGATTTGCGAGGATTAAATCTTTGGTAATGGGCAGACACATAACGTGGCCT
Source organism: Schistocerca americana (assembly GCF_021461395.2). Taxonomy (NCBI): domain Eukaryota; kingdom Metazoa; phylum Arthropoda; class Insecta; order Orthoptera; family Acrididae; genus Schistocerca; species Schistocerca americana. The sequence continues at coordinate 386,623,447 of NC_060120.1, forward strand.
AAGCAGGATACCGGGAAAGAACTCAGCGGCAGAGGGCAGAGAAGAGGGGAAGCGCTAGCCATGAGCAGAACGGAGTCGATGACCTTGTAACAGCGCGTGCGGATAGTGTGAAGCCGTAGCATGCTTCTTCATGAGAGCAGCTTCACGCTCTGAGATCTTAACCTGAGAGAGGCAGACACGCTAACGGGGCCGAACCCATTTGTCTTGCTCCTGACGAAGAGTGGAAAATCGTGAACGGCAGCATAGCCTGCAGCCGGCGATAGAATACCGGAAGACTACACGAAGTTCATCGTTAAACTCCTTGTTGACGAGACGTTAAACTACAATCTACGTACAGTACAGTAGATACACATGTTTAATTTAAGGTTTTACGGAAGCAATTCTGGACAAACTTTCAGCAGTAATTAACAAAGGACGTATTTGAAAATGTTAATAGTCATATACAGGGTGAAACAGAACTACATCGACATACTTTCACAGGTGGTAGTATGGACTAAAACAGGAAAAAATGTGTAGTAAATACTACTGATTCATCTTCGATTCAGTGGAACACATCTATTCTACGACAAACTCTTTGCTTTCTGTATTTTGAGGGAAGGTAGCATGGAAACAAACGAGAAAAAATATCCAGTAAACATGGGCTCTAAAGTACATACCTTAAGAGCTGTGAGGACTTGTTCAATCGACGAGATGTGATTCACAGTAGTGAAGATGAACAAACGCTCACCGCACCAAAGGTATGCACTTTAGAGCCCGTGTTAACTGGATTCTTTGTCCTTGTTTTGGCCCATACTACCTCCGCCGCAAATACTGAAAGCAAAGAGCGTTATCTAATGAAACTACGCTACTGGCCATTACAATTGCTACACCACGAAGATGACGTGCTACAGACCTGAAATTTAACCGACAGGAAGAAGATGCTGTGATATGCAAATGATTAGCTTTCCAGAGCATTCACACAAGGTTGGCGCCGGTGGCGACACCTACAATGTGCTGACATGAGGAAAGTTTCTAACCGATTTCTCATACACAAACAGCAGTTGACCGGCGTTGCCTGGTGAAACGTTGTTGTGATGCCTAGTGTAAGGAGGAGAAATGCGTACCATCACGTTTCCGACTTTGATGAAGGTCGGATTGTAGCCTAACGCGATTGCGGTTTATCGCATCGCGGCATTGTTGCTCGCGTTGGTCGAGATCCAATGACTGTTAGCAGAATATGGAATCGGTGGGTTCAGGAGGGTAATACGGAACGCCGTGCTGGATCCCAAAGGCCTTGTATCACTAGCAGTCGAGATGACAAGCATCTTATCCGCATGGCTGTAACGGATCGTGCAGCCACGTCTCGATCAACAGATGGGGACGTTTGAAAGACAACAACCATATGCGCGAACAGTTCGACGACCTTTGCAGCAACAGACTATCAACTCGGAGACCATGGCTGCGGTTACCCTTGACGCTGCATCACAGACAGGAGCGCCTGCGACGGCGTACTCAACGACGAACCTGGGTGCACGAATGGCAAAACGTCATTTTTTCGGATGAATCCAGGTTCTGTTTAGAGCATCATGATGGTCACATCCGTGTTTGGCGACATCTCGGTGAACGCACATTGGAAGCGTGTATTCGCCATCGCCATACTGGCGTATCACCTGGTGTGATGGTATGGGGTGCCATTGGTTACACGTCTCGGTCACCTCTTGTTCGCATTGGCTGCACTTTGAACAGTGGACGTTACATTTCAGATGTGTTACGACCCGTAGCTCTACCCCTCATTCGATCCCTGCGAAACCCTATATTTCAGCAGGATAACGCACGACCGCGTGTTGCAGGTCCCGTACGGGCCTTTCTGGATACAGAAAATGTTCGACTGCTGCGCTGGCCAGCACATTCTCCAGATCTCTCACCAATTAAAAACGTCTGGTCAATGGTGGCCGAGCAACTGGCTCGTCACAACACGCTCTTGATGAACTGTGATATCGTGTTGAAGCTGCATGGGCAGCTGTACCTGTACACGCCATCCAAGTTCTGTTTGACTCAATGCCCAGGCGTATCGAGACCGTTATTACGGCCAGTGGTGGTTGTTCTGGGTACTGATTTCTAAGGGGGTATGCACCCAAATTGAGTGAAAATTTAATCACATGTCGGTTCTAGTATAATATATCTGTCCAATGAATACCCGTTTATCATCTGCATTTCTTCTTGGTGTAGCAATTTTAATGGCCAGTAGTGTATATGATTCCAGAGACCTTTCCAAGTCACAAAAATCTATGATGTGTATATGCAGAATGTACCAAGGCCGGGATTCAAATGCGGATCTCCTGCTGATTAGCCAGATGCACCAACCACTACGCCAACCCCTGGCACAGTGGCTTCGCACAACTGCACAGTCTACCCTAGCACGCCTCCCTCCTCAGTCCGAATTCCTATTCACGCCTCAGCCCACTTGGTATTCCCCCTAAACTCGAACAGCATTGTAGAGGCTCTTCAACTGTATTGGCCTAGCACCTGAGCATCGAATGAAACGATGAATTTCCGTGAAAAAAGCTGAGTCCATTCCTAGTGGATGTAACAACTATCTGTACTTAGCTCCTACACTGAGTGCCTACACTAACACTTCAAGCGATAAACTGGAGAGGGCATAACTAAGGAATGAAATTACTCGAGATACAATATGAATATTTTGATCTGAAAGAAGGAAGATTAGGGTTTACTTTTTACCGATTGATCTGAAGCTCTGCTAATTAACCATCTGAATGACATTTTACCGAGCGAGGTGGCGCAGTGGTTAGCACACTGGACTCGCATTCGGGAGGACGACGGTTCAATCCCGTCTCCAGCCATCCTGATTTAGGTTTTCCGTGATTTCCCTAAATCGTTTCAGGCAAATGCCGGGATGGTTCCTTTGAAAGGGCACGGCCGATATCCTTCCCCACCCTTCCCTAACCCGAGCTTGCGCTCCGTCTCTAATGACCTCGTTGTCGACGGGACGTTAAACACCACTAACCTAACCTAACCTGAATGACATTTTAAGATTATGAATTTGATAACCTGATCCAGGCTGTTGCCAAACCAATAATTAGGAAAATGTAATGTTGCTTAGACAACTGTGCCCGAGAACATTCGCAAAACAAAGCATGAAGAGAGAAATCGAAATACGTCGACCTCAGTTCCTGTACTTGCCTAATTGAAACCTCATGTTCACTGCGCGCAATCTGATACTACACTAACGGGAAAAGAACAAGTCAACACTGAGGAACGGCGTTACACATATGTTATTCACGTATTATAAAGGTTGTACATTGTATAATAAAGTAATCGCAGGGTGCACACCTGAGGACACATTGTCAAGGGCAGCAGATTCAGCACATTTGTAGAACGTCCTCTTGCTGTAATTCGGTACTACAGCCAGCATAATGTCGAACGTAGTAGCGTCAGGTGACATCTTTGGAAACAGAGTTCCACGCCACTGCCACACATTATTGCAACTCATCGAGGGATGTTGCCGAACGCATATGTGCTCAGTAAGGATCAAGTCTACAGATCATGAGGGCCAGAGAGTTGAAGAACGTCTTGTAGAACGCACTGGGTAACAGAGTGAGTGTGTGCGCAGCAGGCATTGTCGTCCGGGAAGAGCATCTCTCCCGGACGTAATACGAACGGCCAGAGAATGGACTGAACGATGTTAACGATGTGTCGTACAGCATCCACAGTATCTTAAACAATCTCCAAAAGCCTGCGGTCATTATAAGTTATGACTTACCATACCACAATATTCAAAGCTGACACACTGCAGCTACTTGTAGCTGTCGCTCTCCTAGTTGGAGCCGCTCCCACAAGTTAGCATTATTAACTTCGTGCCACTCATACCTCGACCGTCTTTCGCTGCACCACAAAGATGGGCTACCGAACGAAGTGGCACAATTGTCACACAGAACTCGCTTTCTGGAGGAGCAGTCTCTAAATAATTAACTCGCCAGCCAGATTCAAGTTTTCCATGCTGTCCCTAAATCAATTAAGGCGACTGTTGTAATTGTTCCTTTGAAGCGGACACAGTCGATTTACTTGCGCATCTTTGTCCTACGCGAGCTGGTGCTCCGACACTACTGACGTCGTCGTCGACGGGACGTTAAACCCAGCCGTCCTTCCGGAAACAGTCTGCACAATATGCGATGCAACCTACGGAGCGGCACCCTTACTCATAGCCGTAAGTTCAGCTTACAGCAAACATTTCCCAACGTCCTCAGTTGAGACAATATTGGAACCAACTTATCGTAAATAAAGAGGAACTGGATAAGTTTCACAACCGGAGAACAAAATTATTGATCACTATAAGCTTCTTGCTAATATCAGTGACCATAATATTATTACAAAATCTGCCAGTTCGCTGTGGCGGACCATTTAATAGCGTATTTGCAATGAAGAGGATATTGTGAAAGACACGATTGGCTGGTGTGAAGAAGAGGATTCGGTTCAGCTGCTGCAAATCACATTAAATTTCAGAAGAACTATACCGCCTACATTTTAAGACTGCAACGGATATATATCCCACTTTCTGATAATATGGATGAAGCCTTAACGTGCTCAAATTTGAATGGCCCCACACAGATTACACAGCTAAGCATTTTTTTTTTTTTTTTTTTACTTTGGCCGACTACGCACTCTCTTTGGCGGTAAGAAACTGCTTTCCACAGAAGACACTACTAAAACCATCGTACATCAAAGTAATCCCGCTACAGAAGGGCTGCTTCATAACGACACTCACACGATAGTTCTTCCTGTCGATAAAGGTAATGCCACAGTTTCACTATCACGAGAGGCCTATATTTAAGAAAAATTAAATTTGTTAACTATCCTACATACCACAAGATTGATAAAGAACCAAAGAAAAAAACACCGTCGTTGCACTGCTACCCTTTATCACAAGAGTTGCTTGAAGGCTGAATTCTCTTAGTTCACTGTTCTGTACACTTCGTGACCTTCCAAAAATTCATAAAATGATGGACAACTGTGACCAATAAAAAGTAAGTTGGAAACTTCTACTTAGGTTACTACGTCAGGATTAGTGACAGTTCTTATATTTCTGGCATATTTCTTTTTTTATTATCATTACAGTAGCTGAAGATGGCTGTGCCGAAAAATGTAATTAATGAAAACCATCCATACGAGCTAGACAGGAAATATTTATGGAAACTCTCTATTATTTTATTCACAATTTTTTAATCGTTGCTCTCCAATCTGCATGCATTACTGCTCGGTTCTGTCTAGGCTTTTGTTTTCTGGTGTTGTTAGTTGTACGTTAACAGTTGCACACAGCAGTACTATGGATAGGTTTGCTCATGAACCGTTGGCTTACATGCTTCTCGTTTATGGATTCCCCGAATGCAGTGGAAGCGCGGCACCGCGACGCTATCCTGAGCTTTCACGCACTGACAGTAACCACGTCACAGTACTTTCGCATCCATCTAATGGTTGTTGTACCTTTTTAATATCGCCTATTACAGGTCCCTCCACTGTTGGGAAGGTGTTTTCACAGAAACAAAGGTAACTGCGTTAACGAACGGAATAAATCATAATTACATAATTACTCTGTATTGAGCCACCGGGGACGATGGTCCATTGTACCAAAATATTCACAAGGTGAATAACTCCGGAAAGTTTGTTGATGGAATTTTGGTTCACCAGTCTCTCTTAACTCGTCAAAGACTATATAGCATCCTTCGTAGCCACTTAAAATCAACTGCCGTACTAATAAAAATCGTACTAATAATAATCAGGCAGTGTACTTGATTTAAAGTGACCACGATAGGCGCTGTATAATTATTTAAGATTTTCCTTTCGTAAGAAAAAATTATATATTTCTTCTGGGTTTTTAGTTCTGATGATGATTTATAAGAGTCGTAACAAATACGATGAAGACACTCTGTCACTGTAAGGCACATTCCATGGGCCTGCAGTTTGCCTTGGTATTAAATTTGATTTCGCGTTGACAAAAAATCATGTTCATGGCGACCTAAACTAGGTTACTATCGCTGTTGTTCGTGTTTATGGAATTACTTCGTTGGGAAACATAACTCGCTGATATATCATCGCTTTCAAGACTCTAGTGATATCCGAGACTATGTGGTAGCATGCTGCTTTTTCTAGTGCATCTGTTGTTTATATTTTGGAGACTAGTTGCACGTAGGAAACATACTCGCTGCAGAACACCGGCATCAAAACTCTGCACTCCACGAGTGCCGTAGAATCCTCCTGTGTCAGCGGAGATGAAAACTGTTGACCTTTGCTCTTGCATCGCGAATAATCGCCAAGCCAGCGGTACAGCAGCTATAATAACGGCAGACAAAATAAGACGGCGCGGCACGTTTAGAGGCGAACGGCAGAGTGAGCACGATGAGCCTGGAGCTCCATATGTGCGCGAGCGGAGCGGCAGTCGGAGTTTCCGGCCGGTGGCTGCGCCTGCGCCGGAAGAGCTCGCACGCTCTGATTGAGCGCGGCAATTAGCGCGCGGTCCGCGTCCGCAATTACTGCGCCAATTACGCCTGCCCGGGCCTTGCCCCCGCACAGACCGTCCAGTCCATTCCGTCTAACAGCTCCGGCCGGCCGCTCTTCTGTACCACCCAGGGCGCAGAGACCAGACTGTCCGTCGAGGTCGACTATTGCCACGGCGCGAAGCCTTTTGGTGTGTGCAACTGTGCTGAGCTCTCCACGACAATAGGTTCACAACAGCAGCACCCGCATATCCTCCCCGCGCCCCTGTCCCGGTGTACAGGAGGTATCATACACTGAGGCGACAAAAGTCATGGGGTACGGAGATCCACGTATAAAGATGGCTGTAACATCGCGTACACAAGGCGTAAAAGTGCAATGTATTGATGGTAGTGTCGTTTGTGCTCAGGTGATTCATGTGAAAAGGTTTCCGACGTGAATATGGGTGTACGACGGGAATTATCAGACTTTGAACGTGGAAAGAAAGGAGGAAGGAAGGGAGATTGGGTTTAACGTCCCGTTGAAATCGTGGTCATTAGAAACGAAGCACAAGCTTGAAGGAATGGGGAAGGTAATCGGCCGTGCCCTTTCAAAGGAACCATCCTGGCATTTGCGTGGAGCGATTTAGGGAAATCGCGGGAAACCCAAAACTGGATGGCCTGACGCGGCTTTGAACCGTCGTCCTCCCGAATGCGAGTCCAGTGTGCCAACCACTGCACCACCTCGCTCGGTTTGAACGTGGGATGCTAGTTGGAGCTAGACGCATGAGACATTCCATTTTGGAAATCATTGGGCAGTTTAATACTCCAACATCCATAGTGTCATGAATACCAAATTTAGGCATTACTTCTCACCACGGACATCGCAGTGGCCGACAGCCTTCACTTAACGATCAACAGCAGCAGTGTATGCGTAGAGTTGTCAGTGCTAAAAGACAAGCAACACTGCGTGAAATAACCGCAGAAATCAATGTGGGACGTATGACGAACGTAGACGTTAGGACACTATGGCAAAATCTGAAATTAATGGACTATGGCAGCAGTCAACATGTTGACTTGGCCTGCTCAATCACCAGATCTGTATCAAAATGGGAAGAAATGGGCCATCATCAGATGATAATTCCAGCATCATCCACTAACAGCATTAACCGGCCCTGTATTGACAGATCAAGTGCCACAGGCATGAAATTGCACCCCACAAACTGACATCCAGCACCTGCATGACATAATGCATGCACTTTTGCATGTTTGCATTCAACATTCTGTAAACCGGTTATTAATGTACAGCATTTCACATCTGCCATGTTAAACACTTAAATATGCTACCTAGACAAACGTATTGCCAAAATGTCGTTACTCCACATTAATTATTTTCTGGTGTTGCGATTTTTCCCATGACTGTATATATAAGTAGTAGGGCAACACCCGTGTCACCCTCTGTGCATTGTTGCTAGGTTTATTCAAGATGGCGGATCCAAGATGGTGGACATAGAAGTGGCAATGTCGCAGCCATGTCATGGGGTGAATTTCAAATTTTAGCGGGAAAATAGAGTGTTTGGACTGCTCCTCTAACGTAACCTCACCCTTTCCCCTCCTCTCCCCTCTCCATCCCCCTCTCCTCCCTTCCCCCACCTCGAAATTGATGGGAAAAGACCCAGTCTGTGTCAGGTTGCCAGATAGGATGGACATAAGTCTTTATTTTGCATACATTGTCTATATAAACAATATGAGTCATCATAGACAATAACTCTATCCAATGTGTTCACCATGAGGTCTGGCGTCCAACTGACCTAGTTCACAACACCGCCACTAGAGGCCGCAGTGCCGCACTGGATAAGCCGAGCAGTTTAAGGCGCTGTAGTCATGGACTGTGCGGCTGGTCCCAGTGGAGGTTCAGGTCCTCCCTCGCGCATGGGTGTGTGTGTTGGTCCTTAGGATAATTTAGGTTAAGTAGTGTGTAACCTTAGGTACTGATGACCTTAGCAGTTAAGTCCCATAAGATTTCACACACATTTGAACATTTTTTTGAGAGGCCGCAGTTGGCCCTCCCCCCCCTTCTCTCACATGACATAATTTGGAGAAAAATGGCGAGAAAAGGACTCTGTCTGTGTCTGATTGCTGAAATGGGAGAGTGGGTGTAATTGTGTACTGTGTTTACTATGTGTTCAGTGGGTGAGATGTCTGTGCTGGAGAAGGAGGAGTTTAATGGGTATATTACCTGTAATCATGCAGCTGAGAACTGTCTCGATAGCCACCTGTACAATGCTTGGAAAGCAATGATATTTGGTGAATGTATGAAGAAGACAAATATGCTTCATCATCAGATAATGAAGATGCAGCAGGATAGGGCTAAGTTACACGTCGCAACTCAAGCTGATAAATTTGTTTGCTGTAAGTGTAGATCATCTGATGAAAGTCCAGTAAGTTTTCTGAAGTGCAAGAGGCACGACGTTCACCCCAGAGTCTCCGCATCTGCTGGAAGAGAGAACACATGTTGGGCTCATGGCACCGCCACACAGTAGCCTCTGGGGTGGCCACGTGCTATGTCACCTGGAAATACCCACAGCCTTCCTCCTTCCCATCCTCAGTGCAAGGATACCCATTCTCACTGAACACATGAGGTATCAATGTATGATACCTCCTGTACACTGTGCGATTCCCAGTTTTCTGTGAGAGCCAATGGATTGAAACACAGACCTCGAAGTCATGGTAGAAAAAAAATGTATGGCAGTGTACAATGCTGCAGTCATACACTGCTTGGACGTGTTACAGCAGAAAAATGATGTTATCAGACAACAAAACAGGGAGTCCCTTTTTCGACTAATAGTCTGTGGGATATGGTTCTCCTATAGTACAGGCATTGAAATTTTACATTGGTCTGTACAAGTCACCTGTTCCAATGGATTAATACCCGTACATTTAATAGCAGCACCACATATGGTCAGTGCTGGCATACAGAGGGGATTTGTTTTCGATATATCACAAGAGAGAGATACGGTAAAATCTTATTGAGTTCTCTGTCAGATGAAGTTAGCTGATCTTTTATAGTTCATAGTTTTTCTCTATTGGATGGTACAAGATAACGATGAGAGAGATAATGTCGGGTGAAAAATGTGCAGGCATCCTGAGGGATGCAGATCTCCTTCAGACTGCAGTGTCTGTATGTAGTTTGGACACGTATCGCGATGCAGTAGCAAAATCCTGGTCCTTCTTCCAGTTCCCATACTGTCTTTTCTGCTACCTTGTACTGCAGGAGATAGCATCTTTTGGTGCTGACCTCAGACATCGTACACAGTTGGCATAGCTACGGCAACATGTTCCTGTTTCCACCGAATGGTAAAAAAAATGGTCCTGTAGCAATAACTCAGCTCACCCTGTTTCTCTATGGGTTGCAGAAGAAAGCAGATATAGCGCCCGCCGACTTCTGCTCAGTTATGAGCTGAAATGGAACGATCATATGGACAAAGCTGTAGTGTTGGCAGACAGAGGCTGAGAAACAGTTACAAGATGCATAGGAGCTATCTAAAAAAACATGTTGGCGTTTTACTGTAGCAGATAGGTTTGAAAAGGTTACTCGTTTCAAGATATGACACAATGCCACAAATATGATTTACTGGTGGCTGTAATCATTAAAAGATATCTCCAAAAGATTTGGTGCAGGTATGCGGTTGAATGGAAAGACTTGCTTCCATATTGCGGACAGCATTTCTACCACAAAGTGTAACACTGTAGATCTGAAAAGCCAGTGAAATGGTCATAGGATTTTTTACATTTGCTGACCTCAGACATCGTACACAGTTGGCATAGCTACGGCAACATGTTCCTGTTTCCACCGAATGGTCAAAAAAGATGGTCCTGTAGCATTAACTCAGCTCACCCTGTTTCTCTATGGGTTGCAGAAGAAAGCAGATATAGCGCCCGAAGACTTCTGCTCAGTTATGAGCTGAAATGGAACGATCATATGGACAAAGCTGTAGTGTTGGCAGACAGAGGCTGAGAAACAGTTACAAGATGCATAGGAGCTATCTAAAAAAACATGTTGGCGTTTTACTGTAGCAGATAGGTTTGAAAAGGTTACTCGTTTCAAGATATGACACAATGCCACAAATATGATTTACTGGTGGCTGTAATCATTAAAAGATATCTCCAAAAGATTTGGTGCAGGTATGCGGTTGAATGGAAAGACTTGCTTCCATATTGCGGACAGCATTTCTACCACAAAGTGTAACACTGTAGATCTGAAAAGCCAGTGAAATGGTCATAGGATTTTTTACATTTGCTGACCTCAGACATCGTACACAGTTGGCATAGCTACGGCAACATGTTCCTGTTTCCACCGAATGGTCAAAAAAGATGGTCCTGTAGCATTAACTCAGCTCACCCTGTTTCTCTATGGGTTGCAGAAGAAAGCAGATATAGCGCCCGCCGACTTCTGCTCAGTTATGAGCTGAAATGGAACGATCATATGGACAAAGCTGTAGCGATGGCAGGCAGAGGCTGAGAAACAGTTACAAGATGCATAGGGGCTATCTAAAAAAGCATGTTGGCGTTTTACTGTAGCAGATACGTTTGAAAAGGTTACTCGTTTCAAGATATGACACAATGCCACAAATATGATTTACTGGTGGCTGTAATCATTAAAAGATATCTCCAAAAGATTTGGTGCAGGTATGCGGTTGAATGGAAAGACTTGCTTCCATATTGCGGACAGCATTTCTACCACAAAGTGTAACACTGTAGATCTGAAAAGCCAGTGAAATGGTCATAGGATTTTTTACATTTGCTGACCTCAGACATCGTACACAGTTGGCATAGCTACGGCAACATGTTCCTGTTTCCACCGAATGGTCAAAAAAGATGGTCCTGTAGCATTAACTCAGCTCACCCTGTTTCTCTATGGGTTGCAGAAGAAAGCAGATATAGCGCCCGCCGACTTCTGCTCAGTTATGAGCTGAAATGGAACGATCATATGGACAAAGCTGTAGTGTTGGCAGACAGAGGCTGAGAAACAGTTACAAGATGCATAGGGGCTATCTAAAAAAGCATGTTGGCGTTTTACTGTAGCAGATACGTTTGAAAAGGTTACTCGTTTCAAGATATGACACAATGCCACAAATATGATTTACTGGTGGCTGTAATCATTAAAAGATATCTCCAAAAGATTTGGTGCAGGTATGCGGTTGAATGGAAAGACTTGCTTCCATATTGCGGACAGCATTTCTACCACAAAGTGTAACACTGTAGATCTGAAAAGCCAGTGAAATGGTCATAGGATTTTTTACATTTGCTGACCTCAGACATCGTACACAGTTGGCATAGCTACGGCAACATGTTCCTGTTTCCACCGAATGGTCAAAAAAGATGGTCCTGTAGCATTAACTCAGCTCACCCTGTTTCTCTATGGGTTGCAGAAGAAAGCAGATATAGCGCCCGCCGACTTCTGCTCAGTTATGAGCTGAAATGGAACGATCATATGGACAAAGCTGTAGCGATGGCAGGCAGAGGCTGAGAAACAGTTACAAGATGCATAGGGGCTATCTAAAAAAGCATGTTGGCGTTTTACTGTAGCAGATACGTTTGAAAAGGTTACTCGTTTCAAGATATGACACAATGCCACAAATATGATTTACTGGTGGCTGTAATCATTAAAAGATATCTCCAAAAGATTTGGTGCAGGTATGCGGTTGAATGGAAAGACTTGCTTCCATATTGCGGACAGCATTTCTACCACAAAGTGTAACACTGTAGATCTGAAAAGCCAGTGAAATGGTCATAGGATTTTTTACATTTGCTGACCTCAGACATCGTACACAGTTGGCATAGCTACGGCAACATGTTCCTGTTTCCACCGAATGGTCAAAAAAGATGGTCCTGTAGCATTAACTCAGCTCACCCTGTTTCTCTATGGGTTGCAGAAGAAAGCAGATATAGCGCCCGCCGACTTCTGCTCAGTTATGAGCTGAAATGGAACGATCATATGGACAAAGCTGTAGTGTTGGCAGACAGAGGCTGAGAAACAGTTACAAGATGCATAGGGGCTATCTAAAAAAGCATGTTGGCGTTTTACTGTAGCAGATACGTTTGAAAAGGTTACTCGTTTCAAGATATGACACAATGCCACAAATATGATTTACTGGTGGCTGTAATCATTAAAAGATATCTCCAAAGGATTTGGTGCAGGTATGCGGTTGAATGGAAAGACTTGCTTCCATATTGCGAACAGCATTTCTACCACAAAGTGTAACACTGTAGATCTGAAAAGCCAGTGAAATGGTCATAGGATTTTTTTACATTTGCTGACCTCAGGCATCGTACACAGTTGGCATAGCTACGGCAACATGTTCCTGTTTCCACCGAATGGTCAAAAAAGATGGTCCTGTAGCATTAACTCAGCTCACCCTGTTTCTCTATGGGTTGCAGAAGAAAGCAGATATAGCGCCCGAAGACTTCTGCTCAGTTATGAGCTGAAATGGAACGATCATATGGACAAAGCTGTAGTGTTGGCAGACAGAGGCTGAGAAACAGTTACAAGATGCATAGGAGCTATCTAAAAAAACATGTTGGCGTTTTACTGTAGCAGATAGGTTTGAAAAGGTTACTCGTTTCAAGATATGACACAATGCCACAAATATGATTTACTGGTGGCTGTAATCATTAAAAGATATCTCCAAAAGATTTGGTGCAGGTATGCGGTTGAATGGAAAGACTTGCTTCCATATTGCGGACAGCATTTCTACCACAAAGTGTAACACTGTAGATCTGAAAAGCCAGTGAAATGGTCATAGGATTTTTTACATTTGCTGACCTCAGACATCGTACACAGTTGGCATAGCTACGGCAACATGTTCCTGTTTCCACCGAATGGTCAAAAAAGATGGTCCTGTAGCATTAACTCAGCTCACCCTGTTTCTCTATGGGTTGCAGAAGAAAGCAGATATAGCGCCCGCCGACTTCTGCTCAGTTATGAGCTGAAATGGAACGATCATATGGACAAAGCTGTAGCGATGGCAGGCAGAGGCTGAGAAACAGTTACAAGATGCATAGGGGCTATCTAAAAAAGCATGTTGGCGTTTTACTGTAGCAGATAGGTTTGAAAAGGTTACTCGTTTCAAGATATGACACAATGCCACAAATATGATTTACTGGTGGCTGTAATCATTAAAAGATATCTCCAAAAGATTTGGTGCAGGTATGCGGTTGAATGGAAAGACTTGCTTCCATATTGCGGACAGCATTTCTACCACAAAGTGTAACACTGTAGATCTGAAAAGCCAGTGAAATGGTCATAGGATTTTTTACATTTGCTGACCTCAGACATCGTACACAGTTGGCATAGCTACGGCAACATGTTCCTGTTTCCACCGAATGGTCAAAAAAGATGGTCCTGTAGCATTAACTCAGCTCACCCTGTTTCTCTATGGGTTGCAGAAGAAAGCAGATATAGCGCCCGCCGACTTCTGCTCAGTTATGAGCTGAAATGGAACGATCATATGGACAAAGCTGTAGCGATGGCAGGCAGAGGCTGAGAAACAGTTACAAGATGCATAGGGGCTATCTAAAAAAGCATGTTGGCGTTTTACTGTAGCAGATACGTTTGAAAAGGTTACTCGTTTCAAGATATGACACAATGCCACAAATATGATTTACTGGTGGCTGTAATCATTAAAAGATATCTCCAAAAGATTTGGTGCAGGTATGCGGTTGAATGGAAAGACTTGCTTCCATATTGCGGACAGCATTTCTACCACAAAGTGTAACACTGTAGATCTGAAAAGCCAGTGAAATGGTCATAGGATTTTTTACATTTGCTGACCTCAGACATCGTACACAGTTGGCATAGCTACGGCAACATGTTCCTGTTTCCACCGAATGGTCAAAAAAGATGGTCCTGTAGCATTAACTCAGCTCACCCTGTTTCTCTATGGGTTGCAGAAGAAAGCAGATATAGCGCCCGCCGACTTCTGCTCAGTTATGAGCTGAAATGGAACGATCATATGGACAAAGCTGTAGCGATGGCAGGCAGAGGCTGAGAAACAGTTACAAGATGCATAGGGGCTATCTAAAAAAGCATGTTGGCGTTTTACTGTAGCAGATACGTTTGAAAAGGTTACTCGTTTCAAGATATGACACAATGCCACAAATATGATTTACTGGTGGCTGTAATCATTAAAAGATATCTCCAAAAGATTTGGTGCAGGTATGCGGTTGAATGGAAAGACTTGCTTCCATATTGCGGACAGCATTTCTACCACAAAGTGTAACACTGTAGATCTGAAAAGCCAGTGAAATGGTCATAGGATTTTTTACATTTGCTGACCTCAGACATCGTACACAGTTGGCATAGCTACGGCAACATGTTCCTGTTTCCACCGAATGGTCAAAAAAGATGGTCCTGTAGCATTAACTCAGCTCACCCTGTTTCTCTATGGGTTGCAGAAGAAAGCAGATATAGCGCCCGCCGACTTCTGCTCAGTTATGAGCTGAAATGGAACGATCATATGGACAAAGCTGTAGCGATGGCAGGCAGAGGCTGAGAAACAGTTACAAGATGCATAGGGGCTATCTAAAAAAGCATGTTGGCGTTTTACTGTAGCAGATAGGTTTGAAAAGGTTACTCGTTTCAAGATATGACACAATGCCACAAATATGATTTACTGGTGGCTGTAATCATTAAAAGATATCTCCAAAAGATTTGGTGCAGGTATGCGGTAAAATGGAAAGACTTGCTTCCATATTGCGGACAGCATTTCTACCACAAAGTGTAACACTGTAGATCTGAAAAGCCAGTGAAATGGTCATAGGATTTTTTACATTTGCTGACCTCAGACATCGTACACAGTTGGCATAGCTACGGCAACATGTTCCTGTTTCCACCGAATGGTCAAAAAAGATGGTCCTGTAGCATTAACTCAGCTCACCCTGTTTCTCTATGGGTTGCAGAAGAAAGCAGATATAGCGCCCGCCGACTTCTGCTCAGTTATGAGCTGAAATGGAACGATCATATGGACAAAGCTGTAGCGATGGCAGGCAGAGGCTGAGAAACAGTTACAAGATGCATAGGGGCTATCTAAAAAAGCATGTTGGCGTTTTACTGTAGCAGATACGTTTGAAAAGGTTACTCGTTTCAAGATATGACACAATGCCACAAATATGATTTACTGGTGGCTGTAATCATTAAAAGATATCTCCAAAAGATTTGGTGCAGGTATGCGGTTGAATGGAAAGACTTGCTTCCATATTGCGGACAGCATTTCTACCACAAAGTGTAACACTGTAGATCTGAAAAGCCAGTGAAATGGTCATAGGATTTTTTACATTTGCTGACCTCAGACATCGTACACAGTTGGCATAGCTACGGCAACATGTTCCTGTTTCCACCGAATGGTCAAAAAAGATGGTCCTGTAGCATTAACTCAGCTCACCCTGTTTCTCTATGGGTTGCAGAAGAAAGCAGATATAGCGCCCGAAGACTTCTGCTCAGTTATGAGCTGAAATGGAACGATCATATGGACAAAGCTGTAGTGTTGGCAGACAGAGGCTGAGAAACAGTTACAAGATGCATAGGAGCTATCTAAAAAAACATGTTGGCGTTTTACTGTAGCAGATAGGTTTGAAAAGGTTACTCGTTTCAAGATATGACACAATGCCACAAATATGATTTACTGGTGGCTGTAATCATTAAAAGATATCTCCAAAAGATTTGGTGCAGGTATGCGGTTGAATGGAAAGACTTGCTTCCATATTGCGGACAGCATTTCTACCACAAAGTGTAACACTGTAGATCTGAAAAGCCAGTGAAATGGTCATAGGATTTTTTTACATTTGCTGACCTCAGGCATCGTACACAGTTGGCATAGCTACGGCAACATGTTCCTGTTTCCACCGAATGGTCAAAAAAGATGGTCCTGTAGCATTAACTCAGCTCACCCTGTTTCTCTATGGGTTGCAGAAGAAAGCAGATATAGCGCCCGAAGACTTCTGCTCAGTTATGAGCTGAAATGGAACGATCATATGGACAAAGCTGTAGTGTTGGCAGACAGAGGCTGAGAAACAGTTACAAGATGCATAGGAGCTATCTAAAAAAACATGTTGGCGTTTTACTGTAGCAGATAGGTTTGAAAAGGTTACTCGTTTCAAGATATGACACAATGCCACAAATATGATTTACTGGTGGCTGCAATCATTAAAAGATATCTCCAAAAGATTTGGTGCAGGTATGCGGTTGAATGGAAAGACTTGCTTCCATATTGCGGACAGCATTTCTACCACAAAGTGTAACACTGTAGATCTGAAAAGCCAGTGAAATGGTCATAGGATTTTTTACATTTGCTGACCTCAGACATCGTACACAGTTGGCATAGCTACGGCAACATGTTCCTGTTTCCACCGAATGGTCAAAAAAGATGGTCCTGTAGCATTAACTCAGCTCACCCTGTTTCTCTATGGGTTGCAGAAGAAAGCAGATATAGCGCCCGAAGACTTCTGCTCAGTTATGAGCTGAAATGGAACGATCATATGGACAAAGCTGTAGTGTTGGCAGACAGAGGCTGAGAAACAGTTACAAGATGCATAGGAGCTATCTAAAAAAGCATGTTGGCGTTTTACTGTAGCAGATAGGTTTGAAAAGGTTACTCGTTTCAAGATATGACACAATGCCACAAATATGATTTACTGGTGGCTGTAATCATTAAAAGATATCTCCAAAAGATTTGGTGCAGGTATGCGGTTGAATGGAAAGACTTGCTTCCATATTGCGGACAGCATTTCTACCACAAAGTGTAACACTGTAGATCTGAAAAGCCAGTGAAATGGTCATAGGATTTTTTACATTTGCTGACCTCAGACATCGTACACAGTTGGCATAGCTACGGCAACATGTTCCTGTTTCCACCGAATGGTCAAAAAAGATGGTCCTGTAGCATTAACTCAGCTCACCCTGTTTCTCTATGGGTTGCAGAAGAAAGCAGATATAGCGCCCGCCGACTTCTGCTCAGTTATGAGCTGAAATGGAACGATCATATGGACAAAGCTGTAGTGTTGGCAGACAGAGGCTGAGAAACAGTTACAAGATGCATAGGGGCTATCTAAAAAAGCATGTTGGCGTTTTACTGTAGCAGATACGTTTGAAAAGGTTACTCGTTTCAAGATATGACACAATGCCACAAATATGATTTACTGGTGGCTGTAATCATTAAAAGATATCTCCAAAAGATTTGGTGCAGGTATGCGGTTGAATGGAAAGACTTGCTTCCATATTGCGGACAGCATTTCTACCACAAAGTGTAACACTGTAGATCTGAAAAGCCAGTGAAATGGTCATAGGATTTTTTACATTTGCTGACCTCAGACATCGTACACAGTTGGCATAGCTACGGCAACATGTTCCTGTTTCCACCGAATGGTCAAAAAAGATGGTCCTGTAGCATTAACTCAGCTCACCCTGTTTCTCTATGGGTTGCAGAAGAAAGCAGATATAGCGCCCGCCGACTTCTGCTCAGTTATGAGCTGAAATGGAACGATCATATGGACAAAGCTGTAGCGATGGCAGGCAGAGGCTGAGAAACAGTTACAAGATGCATAGGGGCTATCTAAAAAAGCATGTTGGCGTTTTACTGTAGCAGATACGTTTGAAAAGGTTACTCGTTTCAAGATATGACACAATGCCACAAATATGATTTACTGGTGGCTGTAATCATTAAAAGATATCTCCAAAAGATTTGGTGCAGGTATGCGGTTGAATGGAAAGACTTGCTTCCATATTGCGGACAGCATTTCTACCACAAAGTGTAACACTGTAGATCTGAAAAGCCAGTGAAATGGTCATAGGATTTTTTACATTTGCTGACCTCAGACATCGTACACAGTTGGCATAGCTACGGCAACATGTTCCTGTTTCCACCGAATGGTCAAAAAAGATGGTCCTGTAGCATTAACTCAGCTCACCCTGTTTCTCTATGGGTTGCAGAAGAAAGCAGATATAGCGCCCGCCGACTTCTGCTCAGTTATGAGCTGAAATGGAACGATCATATGGACAAAGCTGTAGTGTTGGCAGACAGAGGCTGAGAAACAGTTACAAGATGCATAGGGGCTATCTAAAAAAGCATGTTGGCGTTTTACTGTAGCAGATACGTTTGAAAAGGTTACTCGTTTCAAGATATGACACAATGCCACAAATATGATTTACTGGTGGCTGTAATCATTAAAAGATATCTCCAAAAGATTTGGTGCAGGTATGCGGTTGAATGGAAAGACTTGCTTCCATATTGCGGACAGCATTTCTACCACAAAGTGTAACACTGTAGATCTGAAAAGCCAGTGAAATGGTCATAGGATTTTTTACATTTGCTGACCTCAGACATCGTACACAGTTGGCATAGCTACGGCAACATGTTCCTGTTTCCACCGAATGGTCAAAAAAGATGGTCCTGTAGCATTAACTCAGCTCACCCTGTTTCTCTATGGGTTGCAGAAGAAAGCAGATATAGCGCCCGCCGACTTCTGCTCAGTTATGAGCTGAAATGGAACGATCATATGGACAAAGCTGTAGTGTTGGCAGACAGAGGCTGAGAAACAGTTACAAGATGCATAGGGGCTATCTAAAAAAGCATGTTGGCGTTTTACTGTAGCAGATACGTTTGAAAAGGTTACTCGTTTCAAGATATGACACAATGCCACAAATATGATTTACTGGTGGCTGTAATCATTAAAAGATATCTCCAAAAGATTTGGTGCAGGTATGCGGTTGAATGGAAAGACTTGCTTCCATATTGCGGACAGCATTTCTACCACAAAGTGTAACACTGTAGATCTGAAAAGCCAGTGAAATGGTCATAGGATTTTTTACATTTGCTGACCTCAGACATCGTACACAGTTGGCATAGCTACGGCAACATGTTCCTGTTTCCACCGAATGGTCAAAAAAGATGGTCCTGTAGCATTAACTCAGCTCACCCTGTTTCTCTATGGGTTGCAGAAGAAAGCAGATATAGCGCCCGCCGACTTCTGCTCAGTTATGAGCTGAAATGGAACGATCATATGGACAAAGCTGTAGCGATGGCAGGCAGAGGCTGAGAAACAGTTACAAGATGCATAGGGGCTATCTAAAAAAGCATGTTGGCGTTTTACTGTAGCAGATACGTTTGAAAAGGTTACTCGTTTCAAGATATGACACAATGCCACAAATATGATTTACTGGTGGCTGTAATCATTAAAAGATATCTCCAAAAGATTTGGTGCAGGTATGCGGTTGAATGGAAAGACTTGCTTCCATATTGCGGACAGCATTTCTACCACAAAGTGTAACACTGTAGATCTGAAAAGCCAGTGAAATGGTCATAGGATTTTTTACATTTGCTGACCTCAGACATCGTACACAGTTGGCATAGCTACGGCAACATGTTCCTGTTTCCACCGAATGGTCAAAAAAGATGGTCCTGTAGCATTAACTCAGCTCACCCTGTTTCTCTATGGGTTGCAGAAGAAAGCAGATATAGCGCCCGCCGACTTCTGCTCAGTTATGAGCTGAAATGGAACGATCATATGGACAAAGCTGTAGCGATGGCAGGCAGAGGCTGAGAAACAGTTACAAGATGCATAGGGGCTATCTAAAAAAGCATGTTGGCGTTTTACTGTAGCAGATACGTTTGAAAAGGTTACTCGTTTCAAGATATGACACAATGCCACAAATATGATTTACTGGTGGCTGTAATCATTAAAAGATATCTCCAAAAGATTTGGTGCAGGTATGCGGTTGAATGGAAAGACTTGCTTCCATATTGCGGACAGCATTTCTACCACAAAGTGTAACACTGTAGATCTGAAAAGCCAGTGAAATGGTCATAGGATTTTTTACATTTGCTGACCTCAGACATCGTACACAGTTGGCATAGCTACGGCAACATGTTCCTGTTTCCACCGAATGGTCAAAAAAGATGGTCCTGTAGCATTAACTCAGCTCACCCTGTTTCTCTATGGGTTGCAGAAGAAAGCAGATATAGCGCCCGCCGACTTCTGCTCAGTTATGAGCTGAAATGGAACGATCATATGGACAAAGCTGTAGCGATGGCAGGCAGAGGCTGAGAAACAGTTACAAGATGCATAGGAGCTATCTAAAAAAACATGTTGGCGTTTTACTGTAGCAGATAGGTTTGAAAAGGTTACTCGTTTCAAGATATGACACAATGCCACAAATATGATTTACTGGTGGCTGTAATCATTAAAAGATATCTCCAAAAGATTTGGTGCAGGTATGCGGTTGAATGGAAAGACTTGCTTCCATATTGCGGACAGCATTTCTACCACAAAGTGTAACACTGTAGATCTGAAAAGCCAGTGAAATGGTCATAGGATTTTTTACATTTGCTGACCTCAGACATCGTACACAGTTGGCATAGCTACGGCAACATGTTCCTGTTTCCACCGAATGGTCAAAAAAGATGGTCCTGTAGCATTAACTCAGCTCACCCTGTTTCTCTATGGGTTGCAGAAGAAAGCAGATATAGCGCCCGAAGACTTCTGCTCAGTTATGAGCTGAAATGGAACGATCATATGGACAAAGCTGTAGTGTTGGCAGACAGAGGCTGAGAAACAGTTACAAGATGCATAGGAGCTATCTAAAAAAACATGTTGGCGTTTTACTGTAGCAGATAGGTTTGAAAAGGTTACTCGTTTCAAGATATGACACAATGCCACAAATATGATTTACTGGTGGCTGTAATCATTAAAAGATATCTCCAAAAGATTTGGTGCAGGTATGCGGTTGAATGGAAAGACTTGCTTCCATATTGCGGACAGCATTTCTACCACAAAGTGTAACACTGTAGATCTGAAAAGCCAGTGAAATGGTCATAGGATTTTTTACATTTGCTGACCTCAGACATCGTACACAGTTGGCATAGCTACGGCAACATGTTCCTGTTTCCACCGAATGGTCAAAAAAGATGGTCCTGTAGCATTAACTCAGCTCACCCTGTTTCTCTATGGGTTGCAGAAGAAAGCAGATATAGCGCCCGCCGACTTCTGCTCAGTTATGAGCTGAAATGGAACGATCATATGGACAAAGCTGTAGCGATGGCAGGCAGAGGCTGAGAAACAGTTACAAGATGCATAGGGGCTATCTAAAAAAGCATGTTGGCGTTTTACTGTAGCAGATACGTTTGAAAAGGTTACTCGTTTCAAGATATGACACAATGCCACAAATATGATTTACTGGTGGCTGTAATCATTAAAAGATATCTCCAAAAGATTTGGTGCAGGTATGCGGTTGAATGGAAAGACTTGCTTCCATATTGCGGACAGCATTTCTACCACAAAGTGTAACACTGTAGATCTGAAAAGCCAGTGAAATGGTCATAGGATTTTTTACATTTGCTGACCTCAGACATCGTACACAGTTGGCATAGCTACGGCAACATGTTCCTGTTTCCACCGAATGGTCAAAAAAGATGGTCCTGTAGCATTAACTCAGCTCACCCTGTTTCTCTATGGGTTGCAGAAGAAAGCAGATATAGCGCCCGCCGACTTCTGCTCAGTTATGAGCTGAAATGGAACGATCATATGGACAAAGCTGTAGCGATGGCAGGCAGAGGCTGAGAAACAGTTACAAGATGCATAGGGGCTATCTAAAAAAGCATGTTGGCGTTTTACTGTAGCAGATACGTTTGAAAAGGTTACTCGTTTCAAGATATGACACAATGCCACAAATATGATTTACTGGTGGCTGTAATCATTAAAAGATATCTCCAAAAGATTTGGTGCAGGTATGCGGTTGAATGGAAAGACTTGCTTCCATATTGCGGACAGCATCTCTACCACAAAGTGTAACACTGTAGATCTGAAAAGCCAGTGAAATGGTCATAGGATTTTTTACATTTGCTGACCTCAGACATCGTACACAGTTGGCATAGCTACGGCAACATGTTCCTGTTTCCACCGAATGGTCAAAAAAGATGGTCCTGTAGCATTAACTCAGCTCACCCTGTTTCTCTATGGGTTGCAGAAGAAAGCAGATATAGCGCCCGCCGACTTCTGCTCAGTTATGAGCTGAAATGGAACGATCATATGGACAAAGCTGTAGCGATGGCAGGCAGAGGCTGAGAAACAGTTACAAGATGCATAGGGGCTATCTAAAAAAGCATGTTGGCGTTTTACTGTAGCAGATACGTTTGAAAAGGTTACTCGTTTCAAGATATGACACAATGCCACAAATATGATTTACTGGTGGCTGTAATCATTAAAAGATATCTCCAAAAGATTTGGTGCAGGTATGCGGTTGAATGGAAAGACTTGCTTCCATATTGCGGACAGCATTTCTACCACAAAGTGTAACACTGTAGATCTGAAAAGCCAGTGAAATGGTCATAGGATTTTTTACATTTGCTGACCTCAGACATCGTACACAGTTGGCATAGCTACGGCAACATGTTCCTGTTTCCACCGAATGGTCAAAAAAGATGGTCCTGTAGCATTAACTCAGCTCACCCTGTTTCTCTATGGGTTGCAGAAGAAAGCAGATATAGCGCCCGCCGACTTCTGCTCAGTTATGAGCTGAAATGGAACGATCATATGGACAAAGCTGTAGCGATGGCAGGCAGAGGCTGAGAAACAGTTACAAGATGCATAGGGGCTATCTAAAAAAGCATGTTGGCGTTTTACTGTAGCAGATACGTTTGAAAAGGTTACTCGTTTCAAGATATGACACAATGCCACAAATATGATTTACTGGTGGCTGTAATCATTAAAAGATATCTCCAAAAGATTTGGTGCAGGTATGCGGTTGAATGGAAAGACTTGCTTCCATATTGCGGACAGCATTTCTACCACAAAGTGTAACACTGTAGATCTGAAAAGCCAGTGAAATGGTCATAGGATTTTTTACATTTGCTGACCTCAGACATCGTACACAGTTGGCATAGCTACGGCAACATGTTCCTGTTTCCACCGAATGGTCAAAAAAGATGGTCCTGTAGCATTAACTCAGCTCACCCTGTTTCTCTATGGGTTGCAGAAGAAAGCAGATATAGCGCCCGCCGACTTCTGCTCAGTTATGAGCTGAAATGGAACGATCATATGGACAAAGCTGTAGCGATGGCAGGCAGAGGCTGAGAAACAGTTACAAGATGCATAGGGGCTATCTAAAAAAGCATGTTGGCGTTTTACTGTAGCAGATACGTTTGAAAAGGTTACTCGTTTCAAGATATGACACAATGCCACAAATATGATTTACTGGTGGCTGTAATCATTAAAAGATATCTCCAAAAGATTTGGTGCAGGTATGCGGTTGAATGGAAAGACTTGCTTCCATATTGCGGACAGCATTTCTACCACAAAGTGTAACACTGTAGATCTGAAAAGCCAGTGAAATGGTCATAGGATTTTTTACATTTGCTGACCTCAGACATCGTACACAGTTGGCATAGCTACGGCAACATGTTCCTGTTTCCACCGAATGGTCAAAAAAGATGGTCCTGTAGCATTAACTCAGCTCACCCTGTTTCTCTATGGGTTGCAGAAGAAAGCAGATATAGCGCCCGCCGACTTCTGCTCAGTTATGAGCTGAAATGGAACGATCATATGGACAAAGCTGTAGCGATGGCAGGCAGAGGCTGAGAAACAGTTACAAGATGCATAGGGGCTATCTAAAAAAGCATGTTGGCGTTTTACTGTAGCAGATACGTTTGAAAAGGTTACTCGTTTCAAGATATGACACAATGCCACAAATATGATTTACTGGTGGCTGTAATCATTAAAAGATATCTCCAAAAGATTTGGTGCAGGTATGCGGTTGAATGGAAAGACTTGCTTCCATATTGCGGACAGCATTTCTACCACAAAGTGTAACACTGTAGATCTGAAAAGCCAGTGAAATGGTCATAGGATTTTTTACATTTGCTGACCTCAGACATCGTACACAGTTGGCATAGCTACGGCAACATGTTCCTGTTTCCACCGAATGGTCAAAAAAGATGGTCCTGTAGCATTAACTCAGCTCACCCTGTTTCTCTATGGGTTGCAGAAGAAAGCAGATATAGCGCCCGCCGACTTCTGCTCAGTTATGAGCTGAAATGGAACGATCATATGGACAAAGCTGTAGCGATGGCAGGCAGAGGCTGAGAAACAGTTACAAGATGCATAGGAGCTATCTGAAAAAACATGTTGGCGTTTTACTGTAGCAGATAGGTTTGAAAAGGTTACTCGTTTCAAGATATGACACAATGCCACAAATATGATTTACTGGTGGCTGTAATCATTAAAAGATATCTCCAAAAGATTTGGTGCAGGTATGCGGTTGAATGGAAAGACTTGCTTCCATATTGCGGACAGCATTTCTACCACAAAGTGTAACACTGTAGATCTGAAAAGCCAGTGAAATGGTCATAGGATTTTTTACATTTGCTGACCTCAGACATCGTACACAGTTGGCATAGCTACGGCAACATGTTCCTGTTTCCACCGAATGGTCAAAAAAGATGGTCCTGTAGCATTAACTCAGCTCACCCTGTTTCTCTATGGGTTGCAGAAGAAAGCAGATATAGCGCCCGAAGACTTCTGCTCAGTTATGAGCTGAAATGGAACGATCATATGGACAAAGCTGTAGTGTTGGCAGACAGAGGCTGAGAAACAGTTACAAGATGCATAGGAGCTATCTAAAAAAACATGTTGGCGTTTTACTGTAGCAGATAGGTTTGAAAAGGTTACTCGTTTCAAGATATGACACAATGCCACAAATATGATTTACTGGTGGCTGTAATCATTAAAAGATATCTCCAAAAGATTTGGTGCAGGTATGCGGTTGAATGGAAAGACTTGCTTCCATATTGCGGACAGCATTTCTACCACAAAGTGTAACACTGTAGATCTGAAAAGCCAGTGAAATGGTCATAGGATTTTTTACATTTGCTGACCTCAGACATCGTACACAGTTGGCATAGCTACGGCAACATGTTCCTGTTTCCACCGAATGGTCAAAAAAGATGGTCCTGTAGCATTAACTCAGCTCACCCTGTTTCTCTATGGGTTGCAGAAGAAAGCAGATATAGCGCCCGCCGACTTCTGCTCAGTTATGAGCTGAAATGGAACGATCATATGGACAAAGCTGTAGCGATGGCAGGCAGAGGCTGAGAAACAGTTACAAGATGCATAGGAGCTATCTAAAAAAACATGTTGGCGTTTTACTGTAGCAGATAGGTTTGAAAAGGTTACTCGTTTCAAGATATGACACAATGCCACAAATATGATTTACTGGTGGCTGTAATCATTAAAAGATATCTCCAAAAGATTTGGTGCAGGTATGCGGTTGAATGGAAAGACTTGCTTCCATATTGCGGACAGCATTTCTACCACAAAGTGTAACACTGTAGATCTGAAAAGCCAGTGAAATGGTCATAGGATTTTTTACATTTGCTGACCTCAGACATCGTACACAGTTGGCATAGCTACGGCAACATGTTCCTGTTTCCACCGAATGGTCAAAAAAGATGGTCCTGTAGCATTAACTCAGCTCACCCTGTTTCTCTATGGGTTGCAGAAGAAAGCAGATATAGCGCCCGCCGACTTCTGCTCAGTTATGAGCTGAAATGGAACGATCATATGGACAAAGCTGTAGCGATGGCAGGCAGAGGCTGAGAAACAGTTACAAGATGCATAGGAGCTATCTAAAAAAACATGTTGGCGTTTTACTGTAGCAGATAGGTTTGAAAAGGTTACTCGTTTCAAGATATGACACAATGCCACAAATATGATTTACTGGTGGCTGTAATCATTAAAAGATATCTCCAAAAGATTTGGTGCAGGTATGCGGTTGAATGGAAAGACTTGCTTCCATATTGCGGACAGCATTTCTACCACAAAGTGTAACACTGTAGATCTGAAAAGCCAGTGAAATGGTCATAGGATTTTTTACATTTGCTGACCTCAGACATCGTACACAGTTGGCATAGCTACGGCAACATGTTCCTGTTTCCACCGAATGGTCAAAAAAGATGGTCCTGTAGCATTAACTCAGCTCACCCTGTTTCTCTATGGGTTGCAGAAGAAAGCAGATATAGCGCCCGCCGACTTCTGCTCAGTTATGAGCTGAAATGGAACGATCATATGGACAAAGCTGTAGTGTTGGCAGACAGAGGCTGAGAAACAGTTACAAGATGCATAGGGGCTATCTAAAAAAGCATGTTGGCGTTTTACTGTAGCAGATACGTTTGAAAAGGTTACTCGTTTCAAGATATGACACAATGCCACAAATATGATTTACTGGTGGCTGTAATCATTAAAAGATATCTCCAAAGGATTTGGTGCAGGTATGCGGTTGAATGGAAAGACTTGCTTCCATATTGCGAACAGCATTTCTACCACAAAGTGTAACACTGTAGAACTGAAAAGCCAGTGAAATGGTCATAGGATTTTTTACATTTATTACAACCCAATTTAGTGTAGACTTTTTTAAAGTGGTTTGTCGCTTAGCACCTCTACCACCTATCATCCTCCGTCGCCTACAGCCCAGTGAACACATCGCAGAACTTCTCACTCATGTGGCACTGGGATAGAAAGCGTTACAAATACTGTTTGTTAGCGTGAGAAATATCTAGCAGCGACATGAGCGAGGTGCAAGTACCTGCTTCATACCATGTTCCTTAGTGGAATCACTTTCAAAATTCGGTGATTTTATTACGAGTTTACACCATCAGCCACGTGCACTCGTGCCTTCGGTCTGTTAATAAACACCCCTGCGATCAGTGCTGATATTCAATGTCTTGGATTTTGTGCAGACAACCTCTTCGTTCAAAGGCAATGCGGTATCTCGATTTATAAAGATTGTATAGTTTTTAAAATGGATATTGTTAGTGATACTTGCGTTCGCCGGTAGGACCAAGACTGCTTTTTATGCAGGGTGACAGTAACATAGTCGTTGCGATCGTGTTTTCTTTAAATAGCTGGTCGCTTGTAAGACTATTACGTCTCTCTTCCTAAGACACACTGGCACCACTCGCGAAAAAAACAAATGAGGCATACCCATCCATCGCGGGTTTTCACTCGACATTGTTTGGTATCACCAGCATTCAGTTATTGGCAAAGTCGTATACTTACTTAGTGGGGGATGTGTATTAGATTCACTGTGATCAGTGGGCTTAAAATGTGTGTATATTGTGGTCAGTGCTCCGACATGTGCAAAGAAAGGTAGGGAAGGTATGGATTTCACATGGAAAATTGTGATTTCAGCATATCGATGGGTATAAGCTGGATTAAAGTGCGTTTAAACATGGGAAATTATGTCCAGTCATAAGAAGGATATAGATATTTATATTTCCAGAGTCAAATAGTCAGGAAGGAGTATTTCCGATACTTCGTTCATTGCAAAATGTCATCAGACTGAGGTTTCAATCGTAATATTTAATTGTAAGTGCAGTGATAAAATATATGTTGCAAGTTTCCTAGGGCGATTCTGCCTGGGGTGTGGGGCTCGTGGTGAATAGCCTGTGGCCAGAACGACTGACATTTCCAGCTTAAAGAGGGAGCTGTCTGAACTGGACGGGCTGTAGTACAAGAATGCAGCTGACCTAACCGTGGTGCCCTCTAGACATGTGAATAGTGAACTAATACTCAGCATGTGTTGGACTGCCTTTGAGATCACAGGTGTTCGCCATGGATATTTGAGAAGATTCAATGAGGGTGTGTGTTTGTGCTGGACAATTATTCCCTGCCACGTAAATTGTCCAGTTGACTGCCCCTACACACTTCCTGTCTTTATTTGGTTAAGAGAACATCGATTGTGGTGAGTGTTGTGTGCATTTAGATGGTGAAAAAGAGGTGGAAGAGACGTTCGCTGTATCTCTAGACATCGAATACACTGTAGTTGACTTTGTAAAGTACAAGAATGATTTGGAATCTGTTATATCACTGACATAGGTACTCGTTAAAAAATGGAAGTGGAACTAACAGTTTCCTGTATTTTTTCGAGTTTTCATGTAAAGATCTTCATAAATGAGATATGTTTCTAGTTACTCGGTGGTTTGCAACACGTCCCATCTCGCTAAAGTTTCAGGTTTCTAGAGGTATAATTTCCACTCTTTATCTTCGGAGCTATACTGTGGAAGCAATCGCTGGCATCCTGCTGTGTGGCTGATATCGAGAACTATCGCGTAAATGGTATGATGTTCTGGTAAACCATGTGAAAATACATGTGTTATTGTAATCCCAGAGTCTTGAGATTACTGTAGAAAGCATGGCAGCAAGCAAGCAGGTCGGGCCCGGAAACAGTAATGCCTTTGTGCCGGGGAAACCAGCTCAGTCTTTGCACACCGATTCAGAGAGTCACCACAGTCCACTGAGGGCGCTCTGATTGCCTGTCAGGCCAGCATGTGTGGTGGGCAGTTGACTTGTGACCATTGGCCATGGTGAATGACCGACTCACGTCACACGAAATATCTAGTGCTGCTACTATATATGTGATGCATATGCTTATGTTGTACGAGTGTCAGGCGCCTGATAGCTATATGCAGGATGCACAAGTGATGATTTTGTACGTACAGGATACAAATTGTGTTTACTACATTGATATAGTAATTGTCTGCAGTGATATAGCCCTGTTGGAGATCGGTTTCATACCGAAAAATTCAAGCTTTCCTCGACAGTAGCAGAGCAATCTAATTGAGGAAGTGTTTTTAACGATAGTTTCCTTATTTCATAATCTGTAGACTACTTTTGCGGGGTTTAACTGTCAGTGCAATACGACTGCTGTACGTTTTTTTTTTTTTCGATCTGTACAAAATACTTTTGCCATTGAAAGTTACGAAATTTGTCCATCTGCAGAAAATGGCTGACTGTGCTCCCACTCTGGCAGCATTAGCAGTATGGTGGGGTTCACACCGAAAAATTCAAAATTTCCTCGACAGTAACACAGCAGTGTAATTGAGGAAGTGTCCTTGACGGTAGTTTCCTTATTTCATGATCTGTAGTCCGCTTTTGCAGAGTTTATCTGTCAGTGCAATATGACTGCTGTATGTTTTTTTTTTTTCGTTCTGTGTAAAATAGCTTTGCCACTGAAAGTCTCGTAACTTGTCTATCTGCAGAAAATGGCGGACAGTCCTACACTGGCAGCAGCAGCAGTTTGGTGGGTAAATTCAGTAAGAGTGAGTGAGAGTGCTCCATTCACTAGAGTTCCATGATGTCTGTCACAAGACATCCTTTGAGCGGTGCATAGGAGCCTCTACAGACTGGTTCAAACAAAATTGGGGCAAGGTATCTAGAGAAAATTCTGTGACGTCTGAGAGCCTCGTGATGCCTTCTTTGTTCGAAAGTTCAGAGGCAAGTACAAGCAGACCATCCTCCTCTGGTTCGGACAGGCGGGATGCTGTCCCTCACCCGCCAACGTGGCTTTAGAGCATCTCCGTACCAGCAGCTGTAGAACATCGAAAATTCGCCGAGAATTCCAGACATTTTTCTCTTCTGTAGTACAATGCTTCGAATTCTGTTTGTGTAACTGTTCTGATTTTCCTGTCTGTGCTTAGACCCCAGTGTTTGCTTCGAGAAGTGAGGAAAATAACGTCCCTGACTCCAGCGGAAAATATAAACTAAGCTTACTCACTGTTTCAGAAAAGTGATGAACAGCACAGCATCTGTAGGACATAGAAATTTCTCTCTCTCTCTCTTGCAGCGCCTTCAAACAATGAGGTAAAACTCGAAAACTGCGAGCATCCTGTTTACAGTTACAGTTATTTCTACTTCCAAGTATCGTTTTTTTGGCTTGTAAAATCAGAGACTGCAGCTGATATCGGTTTCGGGATCCGGTTCCCACAGAAGTGAGTGAAGTGTCTGTGGGAGAGTTCGCAAGTGTGTCGCGATCTTTTTAGAGTCATTGTTCATGTATGGCGATATACACGGCAAATAGAGGCAAACTACTGTGCAGTGATCTTTTGAAAGTATCTTTAGAGGCATATTCAATTAGATTTAGTAACTTCTGGAGCAGCTTTTTCTTAAACATAAGGGAAGGCTGTGGTATTTCCAACAAATCTCGCGAAATGTCTATAGAAGGTTTCACAAGTATCCTGAGATCTTTTTTAAGAATCCATATTCAAGTGTGGTGGTGGCGGTACTCCTTGGATTAAATCATGTATTTACATCCCAAACTGTTTAAAAATTCTTGTGTCAACTGCAAAAGCTCTCTCTCTTTGTGCAATGGTACATTTAGTTCCTGTGACATCTTCAAGTTGTGTATGTGCCAGTATTCCACAAATTGCTTAACCATCAGATTTAAAACTCCCAGAGCAGTTCATGTTCAGTGACAAAGGGTATCCGTGTGCTGGGTATGAGAAGGAGGAAGGCTGTGGGTGTTTCCTACATGACAGGGAGTACCTAGTGCATGGCCACCCCTGCAGCTATCACGTGGCAGTGCCATGATCCCAGCACGTGGCCTCTCTCCCAGCAGACGCAGAGACTCTGGGGTGAACGTCTTGCCTCTTGCGATTCAGAAGACGGACTCGACTTTTATCGAATGATCTACAATTACAGCACATACATTTATCAGCATGAGTTTCGAAGTATAATTTAGCTACATCCTGGTGCATTTTCATTATTTGATGACGAAGCGTATTCCTCTTCATAGTTTTACCGAGTATCATTGCTTTCCAAGCATTGTGCAGGTGGCTACCGACACAGCCGTCTGTTGCATGACTACAGGTAATATACCAGTTAAACTCCTCCCTCTCCAGCACAGACATGTTTCCATTGAACACATAGCACACACTAAACAATTACGTCTGTCCTCGTAGTCCAGCATCTAGACACACAGACTGGGGTCTGTTTCCCACTAAAATTTAAAATTCCGGCCATGACGTCACTGCGACATTGCTACACTATGGCCGCCATCCTGGATCCGCCATCTTGAATAAATCTGGCAACAATGCAGAGCAGGGTGGCACTGGTGTTGCTTACTACTTATATAGTAGTCAATAACGTGTGATGACCAAAGATCCATTCTTTCAGTGCAGAGGCACACCAAGCCCGTTCTCTGGTTGAATCTCTGTACATTACACTAATAGTAGTGTGCAACAGGCTGGGAATTTTGGTTGGCTGGGAAGCATGGTTGGATAGCCAAGGCTGTTAAGGCATTAAGCAGGAGATTCGGATTCGAGCCCCATTCAGGCACAAAGAAAGATACCATTGATTCAATTCAATGCCCGAAAGCGGCTAACGTTGTTGAAGATCTTTGAACACAACCTTACCAAGCAATACAGAACTATTTCCGCATGTTGCAAGCTCTGGAAGGTATGTTCGATGCTACTGCATGGTTTAAAATTGAAAATTTTTGTGATATTGAATGCCAAGAAATAGTATAAACTTCCATAAAGCCCGTCAGATTTTTGAGTTCTATTAATCTTTGTTGTAGAATAGGAATTAATACAGTGCAACGTCATGACATTTAATTACGCTGTGTGATCCTTGTTAAGCAGCGCTGCATACCTTCAGAAAATACGAAATATGGTAAACTCTGATAATTGGTAACACGCCAATGGTTAACATGTAGCGATCGTAACGCGCAGTATGGGGTTCACAAATAAATAGTAGGTTGTTACACTTTACATAGCGATGACAAATTCTACGCTATTGTAAGGCAGAAATCATTAAGATTGTAGTATAATTCAAGACCTGTGTACATCGCATAAATGGTTATATACCAATGAAGATGAATGGCCGAAGAGAAATCAAAGTTCCAGAATGCTCGCTCTGGAAAACAGATTCAGCCAAGAGATAAACGGATAGCTTCATCGGAACGTGAGCACACTGATGATCCTATTGATTTTAGAAGACAAGTCTCCACTAGAAGTTACGTGTAGTGCATGTCCTGAAGATCAGCATGCAGCATATTGAGAGTCTTGTATTAATGTGCCGAAGTTTATACAAAAAGGCTGCTCATAGGGAACATACATTTAACGTAATAGTAGTCAACTAAGATGATCAACTGCACACGAGATATCACACAATACGACCGCTTCCACAATTAGCTCCAGGAGTTTTTCAACAAACACCTCGGGTAATTCAGCTAAAACTTCGCAAATTATGGTATGGGCTTATATTTCCAATGGCTATGTGAACATTAACTTACGAAATATATGACACAGCCTGAAGATCGGATACGAAAAAGATAGTAAAATTCTATTAATATAAACATGAATTTGGATTCGACGGCGTCAAGTTAAATTCAAGTACTCTTCTGGCCACTGAAACTGAACATGAGAAAATTTTTAGGGCATTTGGGTGTACGCAGCGTGCGACCTTTAATACATAAAGGTGATACCTCTGGCAGTAATGGTTGTAACCGATTTGGGCATGAAGTCGATCTGATCGTGGATAAAATATACGGGTATGTCAATCCACGCTGCCTCAAAAAAATGTGTGTGTGTGAATTCCTAAGGGACCAAACTGCTGAGGTCATCGGTGCCTAGACTTACACACTACTCAATCTAACGTAAACTAACTTATGCTAAGAACAACACACACACACACACACCCATGCCCGAGGGAGGACTCGAACCTAAGGCGGGAGGGGCCGTGCAACCCGTGACATGGCGCCTGAGACCGCGCGGTCACTCCGCACGGCCACGCTGCTTCACCTCTGCTAGAATTTACCAATCGTAGCATCTGGCGAGTGGTGGCGTGTCAGTCTCGTCGCAACCCATGATCAGATGTTATTGTCACGGGGTGAAAGATCTTGTGAGCATGCTGACCAGGGCAAAAGTTGAACATCCTCCGTATCAATGTAACTTAGGTTTTGCGGTCTCGTGTTATCATTTTGAAAGACCTCTAAGATGGACACAGCCACTGGTCTTAACACGTCAGAAATGTAAATTACCTGCTGTCCGCTGGCCGGAGTGGCGGAGCGGTTCTAGGCGCTACAGTCTGGAACCGCGGGACCGCTACGGTCGCAGGTTCGAATCCTGCCTCGGGCATGGATGTGTGTGATGTCCTTAGGTTAGTTAGGTTTAAGTAGTTCTAAGTTCTAGGGGACTGATGACCTCAGAAGTTAAGTCCCATAGTGCTCAGAGCCATTTGAAGCATTTGAACCTGCTGTCCGAAGCTGAGGTGGTCGTCTTATGTACTCGGTAGCACCCTATGCCATCACACCAGGTGCTGGGCCCATAGTATGACGATAAGGAATGAAACGTGGCAACGTTAATTCTTCTTGTAGCCTCTATAAGCGGATATATCAATCTCGATGCCATACACAAAACTTGGGACTCGTCTGAAGGACGATATGGCTCCATAACCGTGTCCATTGTTGTTGGGCGCTCCACTGTCGGCGCGCTTCTCTCTGCTGTCGCGTCAAGCCGTAGCAACGGTCGCCGTGTGCAGACAGTTTGTGATCCTCCCGACGTCGTCGCTCTGTCAATGTGCAGTATTGTCGGTCTACAAACAAGCCCATTTCCTAATACAAGACATGAGACGAAGCTGTACGATCCTACACGGCCGAGCGAACATGTCTGTCATCTTCGTCTTTAGTCTTGTGTCTGCAAGGTGTCGAGTATGATCCTCCTGATTCCACTTCTAATTCCATACTCGCATGGTCGAGAAATCTCGACCAATGCGAGCAGCAATATCGTCGAAGGGTAAACCGCAGTATCGACAGGCCACGATCCTGCCACAATCGAACTCCTACATGTGCTGATAGACATATCTTCTTACACTGATCGTAATACGACCTTCCCACTAAATGCCAACATTCACATGAGCAACCTGCTGCGTATTCTTTCCTACTCGCACCTACTAGGGGCGTTCAATAAGTAATGCAACACATTTTTCCGAAAGCAGGGTGGTCTTAATCAGGATTCCAATACACCACGTTATTCCCCACATTTCTGGCTACGAACCCTATTTTTCAACATAATCTCCTTTCAGTGCGACGGCCTTACGCCAACTTAATGGGAGGGTCTGCGAGTACACATGTACCACACAACTGGTCGATGTCGGAGCCAACGTTCCTGCATCAATAACCTCCTCATCATCCACAACTGCTGCTCGCCGGAGTGCATCCATCATTGGGCCAAAGAGATGGAAGACGAAAGGTGCGAGATCCGGGCTTTGGGGTAGATAAGGAAGAACAGTCCAGTGAAGTGTTGTGAGCTCTTTTCGGGTACTCAGACTTGTGTGAGGCCTGGCGTTGTCATGGAGAAGGAGACGTTCGTGTGCATTTTTGTGGCGTTGGACACGCTGAAGTCGTTTCTTCAGTTTCCTGAGTGTAGAACAGTACACTCCAGAGTTGATCGTCGCACCACGAGGGAGGACGTCAAACACAACAGCCTAGAGTCCCAGAAGACCGTCGACCTGACTTTAGCGGCTGTGGGTGCATCTTTCAACTTTTTCTTCGGAGGAGAGGCGGTGTGGCGCCACTCCAAGGATTGTCGATTTTGTTTCCGGTTCGAAGTGATGATGAACCTATTTTTCAACGAAAAATTGTCACGATCAGCCTCGTAACGCGCAAGCAATTCCGCACAGATGGTCCTTTGTTGCTCTTTTTGGTTTTCTTTTAGGTGGCGAGGAACCCAGCGGGTACACACCTTTGAGTACCACAACTGGTGGACGAGCGTATCAGCACGAACAACACCGACGGTGCAACTGAGCAGCGAGGTGTTTGACTGTGATGAATGAGAGTGTCCGCACGTTCCAATATTGCAGGAGTCACAGCTTTGTGCGGCCAGCCGGCAAGCAGGAGATCGGAAGGTTTGCACGGACTTGTTGCGGTGATGACAGACGTCTCACCCAACGACTCACCGTACTTTTGTTCATTGGCAGGTCTCCGCAGAGATTCTGCATGTGCGTATGAATATCTGCGATGCTCTGGTTTTCCGCCAAAATAAACTCAATGACAGTTCTCTGCTTGGAACGCATCTCCTTTACAGATGCTATTTTGAAGGCTACGTATCCGAACTTCATATATCTATAGGGCCTGACGTGTGAATGTTGCACGATAGTCCACAATAAATTCCGCATTTTTTTAATCGAAATTGGCCGAGAAAAAAAGGAGTGTTGCTTTACTTATTGAAAGTCCCTTGTACTTTGAGCTGTTGCGTTGAAATGGTAATCATTTACATATCCAAGTATGTACACGTGGCACCAATTTGACATAGATGCATGCCGCCATCACAGTGTTGCAGTTCTAATGCTCAGCAGTGTACTTCACATCTCATACCAACGTAAGATAATCTGAAAGAGAGAGACCTTGCCCGCTCTGAGCAAACCCAGTTAAGGGATTGCGGAAGTGGAGTACAAGTTCACGGCAAGGAAGAGCTGAATACATGTGCACGCAGCGTCGCGCTCCGCGGTTGAGACAGCTCGATGCTACAGCAGTTAGTAGAGCGTCAGCTGGCAAGCTGCGAATACTCGCAGCTGTGCGCGGCGTGCCGCGCCACAGACCTGAGAGCTGCAAGTTCCTTGGCCCGCTGTGCAGCCGGCTGTGCGCCCGTGTCTGGCACCGCTGGCTCGCGTCGCTCGCGGCCACCTCACTCGCTCTTCACGCCGTAGCCTTCGAATGATGCTGAAGTTCAATGTGTAGCTATTCTATGTGTATGGGGAAGGTCCTAGTTACGTACGACCTCATACGTATAGGGGTAGGGAACGTCCATTAATAACATGACGAGCTTCCTATAAAATTTTGACCCCTCCCGCCTCCTTGATGAGATTTGAGAAGATGTGCTGGAATGATCTCCCCTCCACCACTCACATGACGTACACCCCGTAGTTGGGTAAAAATATGCAAAAATCACTTTCTTTAAAAATATTGAGTAAAACACGTATAAAACCATATTTTATTATAAAGTGTATTAAACAATGTTCTTAACATGTCATTAAAATACTTTATTAGAAAAATGCCTATCCTGAGTAGTATTCGGACGGATGGACAGACAGACAAGAGACAGACGGGCAAAAAGAAAACGAAAATACATTACTGGCCATTAAAATTGCTACACCACGAAGATGACGTGCTACAGACGCGAAATTTAACCCACAGGAAGAAAATGCTGTGAAATGCAAATGATTAGCTTTTCAGAGCATTCACACAACGTTGGCGCCCGTGGCGACACCTACAACGTGCTGACATGAGGAAAGTTTCCAACCGATTTCGCATACACAAACAGCAGTTGACCGGCGTTGCCTGGTGAAACGTTGTTGTGATGCCTCGTGTAAGGAGGAGAAATGCGTACCATCACGTTTCCGACTTTGATAAAGGTCGGATTGTAGCCTAACGCGATTGCGGTTTATCCTATCGCGACATTGCTGCTCGCGTTGGTCGAGATCCAATGACTGTTAGCAGAATATGGAATCGGTGGGTTCAGGAAAGTAACACGGAACGCCGTGCTGGATCCCAACGGCCTCGTATCACTAGCAGTCGAGATGACAGGCATCTTATTCGCATGGCTGTAACGGATCGTGCAGCCACGTCTCGATCCCTGACTCAACAGATGAGGACGTTTGCAACACAACAACCATCTGCACGAACAGTTCGACGACGTTTGCAGCAGCACGGACTATCAGCTCGGAGACCATGCCTGCGGTTACCCTTGATGCTGCATCACAGACAGGAGCGCCTGCGATGGTGTACTCAACGACGAACCTGCGTGCACGAATGGCAATACGTCATTTTTTCGAATGATTCCAAGTTCTGTGTACAGCATCATGATGGTCGCATCCGTGTCTGGCGACATCTCGGTGAACGTACATTGGAAGCGTGTATTCGTCATCACCATACTAGCATATCACCCGGCGTGATGGTATGGGGTGCCATTGGTTACACGTCTCGGTCACTTCTTGTTCGCATTGACGGCACTTTGAACAGTGGACGTTACATTTCAGATGTTACGACACGTGGCTCTACCCTTCATTCGATCCCTGCGAAACCCTATGTTTCAGCAGGATAATGCATGACCGCATGTTCCAGGTCCCGTACGGGCCTTTCTAGATACAGAAAATGTTCGGCTGCTGCCCTGGCCGGCACATTCTCCAGATCTCTCACCAATTGAAAACGTCTGGTCAATGGTGGCCGAGCAACTGGCTCGTCACAATACGCCAGTCACTACTCTTGATGAACTGTGGTATCGTGTTGAAGCTGCGTGCGCAGCTGTACCTGTATACGGCATCCAAGCTCTGTTTGACGCGTATCAAGACCGTTATTACGACTAGAGGTGGTTGTTTTGGGTACTGATTTCTCAGGATCTATGCACCCAAATTGCGTGAAAATGTAATCACATGTCAGTTCTAGTATAATATATTTGTCCAATGAATACCCGTTTATCATTTGCATTTCTTCTTGGTGTAGCAATTTTAATGGCCAGTAGTGTAGTATTAACCGTTTTGACGGATCGCTAAAAATTTGACCTTTTATTGGTATATCATATAAGTGAAAGAAAACATTATTCGTATCTTTCTTTGAGCCATATGACTACGTAGCTTTATAATTTCTTGATTTAAGTTATATGAGCACTGGAATTCGGCAGTAGGAAAAGGTAGAGAAGGAAAAGTAGTAGGTGAACACGGACTTGTGGAAACGAATGAAAGAGGAAGCCACATGGTAGAATTTTGCACGCAGCATAATTTAATCATAGCTAACACTTGGTTCAAGAATCATGAAACAAGGCTTGTATACGCGGAAAGAGACCTGGAGACACCGGAAGGTTCCAAATTGACTATATAACGGTAAGACAGAGATTTCGGAAACAGGTTTTAAATTTCGAGACATTTCCAGGGGCAGACTTTGACCACAATTTATTGGTTATGAACTGCAGATTAAAACTGAAGAAACTGCGAAAAGGTAAGACTTAAGGGCCAATAGAAATTCCTGGGTAACACAAGAGGTATGGAATTTAATCGACCAAAAGAGAAAATAAAAAAAATGCAATAAATGAATCAGGCGAGAGATCGACTGGAAGTGCAAAATGGCTAGACAGGAATGGCTAGAGGACAAATGTAAGGATTTATAAGCATTTATCACTAGGGAAAAGGCAGATATAGCCTGCATTAAAATGAAAGAGGCCTTTGGTAGAAAAAGAAGCACCTCTACGAATATCAAGAGCTCAGATGGAAAATCAGTCCTAAGCAAAGAACGGAAAGATGAAAGTTGGAGTATATGGAGGATCTATACAAGGGAGATGTACGTGAGAGCAATATTATGGAAACAGAAGAGGATGTAGAAGAAGATGAGAAGAGAGATACGATACTGGGTGAAGAATTTGACAGAGCACTGAAAGACTTAAATCGAAACAAGGCCCCGGAAGCAGACAATATTCCGTTAAGAGCTACTGATAGCCTTGGGAGAGCCAGCTGTGATAAAACTTTTCCATGTGATGAGCAAGATGTATGAGGCAGGTAAAATACCCTCAGACTTCAAGAAGAATATCATAATCCCAATTCCAAAGAAAGCCGGTGCTCACAGGTGTGAAAATTACCGAACTATGAGTTTAACAAGTCACGGTTGCAAAATACTAACACGAATCCTTTACAGAATAATGGTAAAACTGATAGAAGACGACCTCGGGGAAGATCAGTTTGGATTCCGGAGAAATGTAGGAACACGCCAAGAAATACTGACCCTGCAACTTCTCATAGAAAAGATAGGTTAAGAAAAGGCAAACCCACATTTCTAGCACTTGTAGACTTAGAGAAAGCTTTTGACAATGTTGACTGGAATTCTCTCTTTCAAATTCTAAACGTGGCAGGGGTAAAAACAGGGAGCGAAAGGCCATTTACAATTTGTACAGAAACCAGATAGCAGTTATGAGGCGAGGGGCACGAAAGGGAAGCAGTGTTGACAAGGAAGTGAGACAGGGTTGTAGGCTCTCCCCGATGTTATTCAATCTGTATATTGACCAAGCAGTAAAGGAAACAAAAGAAAAATTCGGAGTAGGTATTAAAATCCATGGAGAAGAAATAAAAACTTTGAGGTTCGCCGATGACATTGTAATTCTGTCAGAGACAGCAAAGGACTTGGAAGAGCAGTTGAACGGGGCAGTGTCTTGAAAGGAGAATATAAGATGAACATCAACAAAAGAAAAACGAGGGTAATGGAATGTAGTCGAATTAAGTCGGGTGATGCTGAGGAAATTAGATTAGGAAATGAGACACTTAAAGTAGTAAAGGAGTTTTGCTATT
Organism: Schistocerca americana; assembly: GCF_021461395.2. NCBI lineage: Eukaryota > Metazoa > Arthropoda > Insecta > Orthoptera > Acrididae > Schistocerca > Schistocerca americana. The sequence continues at coordinate 386,663,061 of NC_060120.1, forward strand.
TGGGGAGCAAAATAACTGATGATGGTCGAAGTAGAGAGGATATAAAATGTAGACTGGCAATGGCAAGGAAAGCGTTTCTGAAGAAGAGAAATTTGTTAACATAGAGTATAGATTTAAGTGTCAGGAAGTCGTTTCTGAAATTATTTGTATGGAGTGTAGCCATGTATGGAAGTGAAACATGGACGATAAATAGTTTGGACAAGAAGAGAATAGAAGCTTTCGAAATGCGGTGCTACAGAAGAATGCTGAAGATTAGATGGGTAGATCACATAACTAATGAGGAGGTATTGAATAGAATTGGGGAAAACAGGAGTTTGTGGCACAGCTTGATAAAAAGAAGTGACCGGGTAGTAGGACATGTTCTGAGGCATCAACGGATCACAAATTTAGCATTGGAGGGCAGCATGGAGGGTAAAAACCGTAGAGGGAGACCAAGAGATGAATACACTAAGCGGATTCAGAAGGATGTAGGTTGCAGTAAGTACTGGGAGATGAAGATGCTTGCACAGGATAGAGTAGCATGGAGAGCTGCATCAAACCAGTCTCAGGATTGAAGATCACAACAACAACAACTATTTCCTGGAATGTCCCATGCGTCTAACACTTACTACCATTCCGCGCTCAAAGTCTGGTAATTCTCATTGTTCGGCCATAATCACGTTGGATACCGTCTCACATTGTAATTCTGTCAGGGACAGCAAAAGATTTGGAAGAGCAGCTGAACGGAATGGACAGTGTCTTGAAAAAAGGATACAAGATGAACATCAACAAAAGTAAAACGAGGATAATGGAATGTAGTCGAATTAAATCAGGCTATGCTGCGCGAATTAGATTAGGAAATAAGATACTTGAAGTAGTAGATGAGTTTTGCTGTTTCGGAAGTAAAATAACTGATGATGGTCGAAGTAGAGAAGACATAAAATAGAGACTGGCAATGGCAAGAAAAGCGTTTCTGAAGAAGAGAAATTTGTTAACATCGAGTATAGATTCAAGTGTCAGGAAGTCCTTTCTGAAAGTATTTGAATGGAATGTAGTCGTGTATGTAATTGAAACATGGACGATAAACAGTTTAGATAAGAAGAGAATAGAAGCTTTTGAACTGTGGTGCTACAGGAGAATGCTGAAGATCAGATGGGTAGATCACGCAACTAATGACGAGGTTCAAAAAATGGTTCAAATGGCTCTGAGCACTATGGAACTTAACATCTGTGGTCATCAGTCCCCTATAACTTAGAACTACTTAAACCTAACTAACCTAAGGACATCACACACATCCATGCCCGAGGCAGGATTCGAACCTGCGACCGTAGCAGTCGCGCGGTTCCGGACTGAGCGCCTAGAACCGCTAGACCACCGCGGCCGGCAATGACGAGGTACTGAATAGAACTGTGGAGAATTGAAATTTGTGGTACAACCTGACTCGAAGGAGGACACATTCTGAGGCATCAGGGGGTCACGAATTTATTACTGGTGGGAGGAGGGGGGGGGGGGGGGTAAATATCATAGAGGGGGACCAAGAGATGAATACAGTGGGCACACTCAGAAGGATGTAGGTTGCAGTAGTTACCTGGAGATGAAGACGTTTGCACAAGATAGACTACCATAAAGAGCTGCAACAAAACAGTCTTTGGACTGAAGACCATTACGTACTAATAGCTTCAATTTATTTTGAATCTTGGTGTTGGCAACAGTCATCCAGGAAAATTACCGCACTTTTAGCAGTTGCTCCGTAAATGTATTTTGTTATGATTTGTTTGTTCTCCAGCACGTCTTTGTCTTACTGTTTGTTTTCTCTTCGCTTTTGTGAAGACGTGGTAAAAAAAGAGAAGCTGTACAGTAACGTTTTCAGTTGACCTACATATTTTGGAGTCTGGAGCGACTAGTGTCTTATAAGACATACAGTATACCGTTATAGGAATCAGGATGCCAAACGATAACTATAAATCTAAGTTTAAAGTTTCCTACAAATCTGAATTTCCTTTTCTGCGCCACGGTAGAACGGACAATAGAGGCACTAGGATGCACACTACGTAAACGGTAGCAGTACGTGAGCGGTTGTGTTAATTGCATTGAAGTGTTGAAAATGGCACGGTACTGTTTTGACACACTTGCACATAATGTAGCTGTGAGAGAATACTTTATCTGCTAAATGTTCAGTTGATGAATGAGCGGAGTAAGTTCACTGTTAAAAATGTGAAGCTGTTGTTAATCGTACATGAAAAATGTAACACATGTTTAGTACCACGACCGAATTATCTGTAAAAATATTTCTGAAAAAGGTCCAAGGAAATGAAAAACATGTGGAATAAATCACATTATCTGAATTCCCCCAGTTTTTGGACATTGAAATATGGTAACTCTACATTTGTATAAAGAAAGACAGTCATTACCAGAATGGTGGTTTAAAAACTGCAGTGATTTACTAATTATGGGGAGCTTTACGCGAAGCGAGGAATTCGAACTGCGATGTGACTTACCTTATTTTTACACATATATATGATAGCCTCAGTATGTGCCAGAAAAAAAATCGTGACCACTGGACATCCGTTCGAGCATTCACACCTTGTCACGTGAATGAATGTTTCATAAGATAGGCAGCCAGGTTTCGGTCTTACACTATTGGTTACACACAAGACAACAATAATTTAAAAAATCCTTGACTGTGCTAATTATTTCGCCAAAAGAAGTATGCGCTCTCTTCACTTCTAACATAATTCTCTATCTCGAGACCAGGCAAATAAGAGTGAGTGCAATAGATTTACTGACACAAAGCTCAGCTGCGATATTTTTTATATCACTGCGGCTCTGGTGCGTTTTCATACAGAGTCTTCATAGCCGCCGTTGCTATTATCTGCTTATGAGACGTTATTGAAACCAAAATGTTCGTCACGAAGGAGAATCAATTTTGCCATCATGTCAAGGGCAGTGTATTAATTCAATAGACTGGATGCAGCAATCCTGTAATATCACATTGCCAGAGGATCGCAATTCTACTGTGAAAAGTTATAGAAAGTGGCTGAAGGAGTGGTGTCCATACATACTGTGCACAAAAGAACGCAACAGTTTGAAACGGAAACTACCAATATCGCTATGCCTCAGTATGCAGTCTGAGAGAGATATTATGCGTGTGTACCTAGAAACTTCACAACAACAACAAAAAATTTGAGAGACGAGTGGTAAGAAATGAAATTTAGGTAACTGCAAGAAGACGTAGAGCAGGAAAATTTCATACAAGGAGCGATTTGATGAACGATTACAACTCATTATTGAAGAAAACGATTATATTTTATCAAAGAAGAAGACCCCAATGAACCATGGACCTCAACGAGCTGGGATGGTTTGCGTGCCTCAGCATTAGCCTATAGACAACCGTACTCTAGCGTCAACCACAACAGAGACGTATTTGTGGAGAGGCCAGACTAAGCCGTGGTTCCTGAAGAGAGGCACCAACCGTTTGAGTAGTTGGAGGGGTAACAGTCTGAACGATTGACTAATCTGGCCTTCTACCGTTAGCCAATATGGTCTTGCTATGTTGGCACAGAGAAAGAATGAAAGCAAGGGGAAACAATAGCTGTTATTTTTCCCGAGGTCTTGCAGCTCTACCGTGTAGTTAAATGATGATGGCATCGACTTGGTTGAAATATTCCGGAGGTAAAACAGTCACCCTTCGGATCTTCGGGTAGGACTACTCAGAAGAATGTCATCGTCAGGAGAAATAAAACTGACGTTAATCGGGTAGGTAGGTTAGGAAATTTGAACAGGAAAATGGATACATTACAGTTAGATATAGTGCAAATCAGTGAAGTGCCATAGCAGGAAGAACAGGATTTCTAATCAGGCCCACTACAGGATTATAAGCACAAACTCAAATTGGGAGTAACGCAGTAGTCGGCCCAATAATGAACAAGAAACAAGGAATGCGGGTAAGCTACTATGAACACAATAATGAATGCATTAACGTAGCCAAGATAGACATGAAGCCGAAATCCACCATAGTAGTAAAAATTTATAAGTAAAACAGGTCCGCAGATGAAGAAGAGATTGAAAGAATAAAGGAAAACATAGCGATAGTTAAGGAAGAAGAAAACCTAAGTGTGATGGATGCTGAAATAAGACAGTAGGGAAAAAAAGAGAAGGAAAATCAGCATGAGCGGAAGAAGTGAGGGAAAGGAATGAAAGAGGAAGTTGTGTAGTAGAATTTTGCACAGATCATAACTTAATCATCGCTAACACTTGGTTTAAGAATCATGAAAGAAGATTATACCCATAGAAGAAACCTGGGGAGACTGGAAGGTTACGGGTTCAGTATATAGTGATACGACAGAGATTTCATAACCCGATTTTAACCTGTGAGATATTTCCAGGGAAAGATGTGGACTCTGAACGTAATTTATTCGTTATGAAATACAGATTAGAACTGAAGAAATAAAAAAAGTAAAAACCGTATGAATTTAAGTAGATGCAACCTAGATAAATTGTAAGAACCAGAGGTTTTTGAAAATTTCAGAGGTAGCGTTGGACAACGCTTTACTGAAACAGGGAAAGGAAAACGATGTGTAGCTTTGAGAGACGAAATAGTGAAGGCAACAGGATCATATAGGTCAAAAGAGAAGACCTAATAGCAATCTGTATATAACACGGGTACACTGAATTTGATTGACGAGAAAAGAAAATATAAAAGTGCAGCAAATAAAGAAGGCGAAAGGGAACACAGCTACTTAAAAAATAAGACTGACAGAAAGTGGCTAAGCAGGAATGGCTAGATGACAAAAGCAAAGTTGAAAAAAAACATGCTTTACCAGAGGAAAGATAGATCCTGCCCACAAGGAAATTAAAGAGACCTAGGAGAAAAGAGAACCAGCTGTATGAATATTACGAGTTCAGACGGCAAGCCAGCACTTGTGCCCATAAGGAAATTAAAGAGACCTAGGAGAAAAGAGAACCAGCTGTATGAATATTATGAGTTCAGATGGCAAGCCAGTACTTAGCAAATAAGGGTAAGATGAAAGACGGAAAGAATATATAAAGGTGCTATATAAGGGAAACAAACTCGAGGGCAATATTATAAGAACAGAAGAAGGAACAGATGAAGATCAGATGAGAGATCACACTGCGAGAAGAATTTGACAAAGCACTGAAAGACACAAAGCTCCTGGAGTACAGGGCATTCCCTCAGAATTATTAAATCCTTGGGAGAGGCAGCCGTGACAAAACTATTCCAACCGTTGCGCAAGTTATATGAGACAGGGGAAATATCCCCGGACTTCAGAAAGACTGTAATAATTCCAATTCCAAAGAAGGAAGGTTGCTGACAGGTATGAATACTATCGAACTATCAGTTGAATAAGCCATGGTTGCAAAGTACTGACACCAATTATTTGCAGAAGAATGGAAAAAGACATAGAAATCGGCACAGGGAAAATAAATTTGAGTCCCAGAGAGGCAATACTGACCCTACGTCTTATTTTAGAAGATACGTTAAAGAAAGGAAAATCTACATTAATAGTATTTGTAGATTTAGAGAAAGCTTTTGAAAATGTTGACTGCAGTGCTCTGTTTAAAATTCTGAAAGTGGTAGGGATTATAAGAGATGAAGGATATGAAAGGGAAGCAGTGGTTGAAAACGGAGCGAGACAGGGTTGTATCCTGTCCCCGCCGTTATTCAATCTGTGCAATGAGCAGGCGGTAAAGGAAATCAAGGAGAAATTTGGATAGAGAATTAAAAAAGCAATAAAACGTTTCATGTTTGCCGATGACATTGTAATTCTGTCAGAGACGGCAAAGGTCTTGCAAGAGCAAAGGCATAATGTCTTGAAAAAGTAAAACAAGAATAATGAAATGTAGTCGAATGAAATCAGGCGATGTTGAGGGAATCAGACTATGAAATGAGATGCAATGGTACACAGCCTGACTGACCAGCATTTCTCGAAATAATCGTCTACGGTAATGAATAGATCAGAATAACGATGAGGTACACTATTCTGCTATTTCATAAGTGATTTCGAACAAACTCAGTAGATTTATACAGGAAATCTGGTATTGAGTTTTAGGCTGCATCCTTCAGATTGCTATTTCAATTCTTTAACGGCCGTCCTACTTCGCTCATGATGATGCTGATTAACAGGTTACATTCTCACGATACACCTTATTCTTTATTAGGTGTAGTAGCCTTTAAAGCAGGTTGGATTCATGTCTCACGTAATCGTTATTTCTATTCTTCTTGGAGAAATCCTATATAGAAAATTCTCAGCTTGTTCCATGCATAAATACTTTTTTTACTGTTTCGCATAACTGATGGAACAGTACATAGAAAACCCCAACATTTCATGACACGGGCGATCTTGATGTCGCAGCTAATGACAGGTGTGAAAGAAACATCGCCAATTGAAACACCATACAAAACGCAGTTTCAATTTTCAGGGCATTTTTTTCTTATCAGTTTCGTTTGGTTGGTATTTTGAAATAATGTGTACTTCTTTAATTCGGTTGATATCGAGGTCATTAGGGACGGAGCACAAGCTCGGACTTTTGTCAGCGGTGAGGAAGGAAATAGGCCGTACACTTTCAAACAAACCATCCTGGCATTTGCCTGGAGCGATTTAGGAAAATTACGGGAAACCTAAATCTGGATGGTTCTATCAGATTTCAACCGTCACCTTCCCGAAATCGAGTCGTTTGCACCAACCACTGCGCCATCTGCCTGGGTAAATACTGTATAAAACACAGGGAGTTCCACGTGAGACGCATGTGCTGGCTTGCGGCTTAGCGCAGAAACCAATCACCTCACACGTATAATTTGTGTTGCTCTATTTAAACACCACCCTCCTGTTTTGACACGACGCAGAAGCTCTTGATGTAACTGTTGCGAATTTTCAGAAGTCCAGAGTCGATTTTCCTACGAACTGACGTAGCCCCACGAACGTGACCGTGCTCCATCAGAAAAAAGAGCATTACGCACAGACTGCATTCGCCAGTCTCCGTACTAACGCAGAGCAGCAGCATCTGAATTGGTCAGTCGATGCAATATGGTTACTTTATAGGTACGGTTACTTTTTAAGGTTTCGGTTCGAGTTTGCTCACAGCTCTGTGAGAACAGACAAATCGACTGTGCTAAATGGCTTAACGATTATCTCGGACATTTTTCCCAAGTGTGCTCCTAATTCCTCTTGGCAAAAACAGATATGTCCGAGAAACGGGCTGGAGCATCTTGCAGAGACCGCAGTCTGCCTACTGGGGTACTCGTACCTGCGCAATGTTGGAGGCAGTGCTTACAACGTACGTGAAACAACTTGCTATGTTCCGATAACATTGAAAATCTCCGTGTACTATGAGTGTATTTAGGACACACTGAGTGACATGGCGCAGTACTTAAGGCATTGGACGCGCATTCGAGAGGAGCCGAGTTCAAACCCTCGTCCAGTCGTCGAGATGTAGACCTTCCGTATTTTCACACTATTACATGAACTGACTGCCGGTGTGGTTCCTTAACAACGTCACTATGGAATTCCATCCCCATACTAAGCTTTGAATCGAGGCGACATTACTCACTAATTTTCCTTTATTAATTGCACCAAACATCTTACTACACTATATAGTAGCAATAGTTCATTCAATTCAACAGCGTAGCCTATCGATTGTGCCACATAAGGTCCGAAGCAGAATTAAACTGGCTTATGAATTTGACACTTGGCAAGAGAACGTAGCAAACGTGAGTGGACAGTGTTCATCTGTCGTAGAATCATAGAACGTATTCTCATCTCAATCATAACATGACATCCCGAAAGCCATGCACCATGAGAATCGGGTGGATACAGTATTCCTTGACTTCCGATAGGATTTGAATCGGTAGCACACCAATATATACTAACAAAAATATAGTATATAACGTATCACAAAAATTTCCGCCTGGATAGAGGATCTTTTGGTAGGGAGGGCTAAGCGTACTATCTCGAGTGGACAGTCATCAACACAAGTAGAAGCGACTTCAGGCGTGCCCCAGAGGAAGTGTATTGGGACGATAATTCTTGTTGGATATTGATTAGGTGGTTAGCAATATTGCTAATAACTTCAGACTTTTTGCATATGATGCCATTATCTATAATGAAGTACCCGCTGAAAAAAGCTGCCCATATACTCAGTACGATCTTGATAAGATTTCAAAGCGATGCAAAGATTATCAACTTGCTTCAAATGTTCGGAAATGTAAAATTGTGCACTTCACAAAACGAATTTATGTAGTATCAAATGACCACAACATCAATGAGTCACAACTGGAATCAGTCAACTTATACAAATAGTTGAGTGTAACAATTTGTAGGGTTATGAAATGGAATGGTCACACATGCACAGTCGCAGTTGCGGCAGATGACAGACTTCGGTTCATTGAAAGCATTTGAGAAAATACAGTCAGTCTACAAAGGAGGCGCTTACAAATTACTTGTGCTTCCTGCTGTAGAATACTGCTCAAGTGTGTTGCGCGCATATCAAATAGGACTAACAGGGGATACTGAACGTATATAAAAAAGGGTGGCACAAGTGGTCGCAGCTCTGTTTGCCTGGGGAGTGTCTTGGAAATGCAAGAAAATCTGAACTGGCCGAAGCTTCAAAATAGACGCCAGTTATCTCGCGAAATCCTACTTACGATATTTCAAGAACCATTATTACGTAAGGAAGTAGTCATTCTTTGTGCTCCGTAGATAACTGGAACAGGAAGAAATTCAAACATGTGATACAATGCTAACTGATCGATGGCATGCACTTCACACTGACATGCAGAATTTGTGTATTATGTGATCAAAAGTATCCGGACACCACTATATAATACGAAATTGGCAACTAGATGCCACGAGAGGAAGACGTGCCAGCTTAAAAGAAGGCGGGGAGTATTGTGCTGTCAGTAGCGAAGCAGTAACAGCAGAATGGATGTCAGAAGAGCTCAGTGACTTAGAACGTGGACTAGTCACTGGATGTTAACGTGAATAACAAATCCATCACGGACACTTCAACCCTTCTGAAGCTGCCCAAGTCGACTGTTGGTGACGTGATTGTGAAGCGGAAACGCGAGGGAGCAACCACAGTTAAGCCAAGACATTTTACAGGCTGGATGTAAAAAAGTCGGATGACATCAGCGGAAGGAATCACTCGTGAGTTCCAAAGTGCTACCAGAAATCCAGATAGCACAATGGCTGTGAGTATGGAGTTACAAAGAATGCGGTACAATAGTCAAGAGCTTCTCATATGTCATTTCTCTTGTCAACGCTGAGTGATGCTTGGGGTGGTGCAAAGAATGGCCCACTGGACTGTAGATGACTGAAAACGAGTGATCTGAAGCGGTGAATAGCGCTGTACCTTGTGGCAGTCCGATGGAATGGGCTGGGTTCGGTGAATGCCTGGAGAATGTTACCTGCCGTCATGCGTAGTGCCAACACTGAACTGTGGAAGAGGCGGTGGTATGGTATGGCTTTTTATCGTGGTTATAGTGTGGTCCCGTTATTGCAGTTAGGGAAACGCTAAATGCGGAAGAATATGAATACCTTTACAGTACTGTGTACTGCAAACTATACAGGAACACTTCGTAGACGACTACTGTTTGTACCAGTACGACAAAGAACTAAGGCAACATCTCCGAGGTTGACCTGCCCAGAGTCCCGATCTGGAACAGATCTGAGGAGAGTCACAACGTCGACTTCGCTCCATATCCCAGCGGCCAACATCACTGTCTTCTGTGGTTTCGATTCTTGAATGACTTCCGTTGCTCCAAAGACATTTAGGCATCTCAGTGAAAGTATCCCCAGCAGAGTTAAAGCCGCCAGAAAGGCAGAGTGTGGGCACACCTCATATTCATGTCCACTAATAGGTGTCCGGATACCTTTGATCAGATAGTGTAATGTGGAAGTATACTTACCGTGGATTTTTAGACCTACATAAATAGTGAATAAATGACGATGATAGCCTTATTCTAATTGTGTTAACACCCTAAAACTGATTTTTTACATGATCGCACAGTGCCATTAGCCATATTATCGGTGATGTATTTATGTTCTTTTTTAACCTTTGCTTTTACATCTACACTCCCCAAGCCACCTTGTGAGGCGGAGAACACCTCGGCTTACACCACCATTTCCGCTTCCCCTGTTCCGTTCCCGAAAGCTGTCTGTGACGAGCCACTGTGATAAGCCTCTGTCTGATTTTCACACAGTTTTGATTTCGTGAGTTGTATGTGGCAGGAAGCTATCATGTGCCTGACTCTCCTTGCAACGTACGCTATCTGAATTTTGTTAGTACAACTTTCTATGGTACACAACGGGTCTCTTGTAGCGTCTGCCATTGGAGATTGACGTGCATCTCTATGGTGCTCTCGTGAGAACTAAACCAACTCGTGATGAAACGTGCTGCTGTTCTTTGTATCTTCTCTCTCTCCCTCTCACACACACACTCTCTCTCTCCTCTATTAATACCACCCGGCAAGATTTCGTAGTGAAAAGCACTATTCAAAAATCTGTCGAAAGTGGGTTTTGTAAGCTACATATTTTGTGGGTGAATTACATTTTCTCACTATTCTTTCAATGAATCTCTGTTTGGCATCTGTTTTTCCCACAACTAATTTAATGTAGTCGTTTCTGGCGACATTTTGCAGTTTTTACTGTTCTCACTCATTGATCACCGACAGTGATAATCGGACCATAATACGTACTTCCGTTTATTTATGTGCAATATGTAGGACTTATTTATGTTGTTGGTCAGTTATCAATACCTGCAGCAAGCCCCGACCCTACGCAGATACTCATGCATTTCGCTATAGTTTTGTTGACGTTGCTTGACTTTCTCGCATCCTTCACAGCCTCACATAGCACCCGACATCACCCACCAGACCACATATATATGAATGAAAAGTAACGTCCCTATTACTCTACCCTGAGATACGCCCGAATTTACTTTTTCAACTGACGATTTCGTCCAGTTTAGGACGACATGTTGAATTCTACTTGCTAACTAGTACTGGATCTAGTCGCAGAGCTGGTCCGATATTCCATAAGTTTGTATTTTGTTCACTAGGCAACAGTATTGAATTGTACTGGATACCTTCCGCGAGTCAAGGAGCGGTCAAGGTGGTTCAATGGTAAGCCAGTGGACTCGTATTCTGGAGGAAGCATTTTCCTGTTACCTTACCGCCATAGAGGTTAAAGTTTTCAGCGGTTTTCCCAAATCGCATAGTAGGAATGACAAGATGGTTCCTTCGAAAGTACATAACCGACTTCCTTCCCCAATCAAGTCTTTGTGCCATCTCTAACAATCTCGTCATCGAAAAGACTTTAAACAGTAATCTTCCTTCTTCCCTTCGGAAGGCAAGGAACACGGCCTCAATCTGAGCGCGGTTATCCATTAATTTTTAGATTTCTGGGATGAACAGAGCGAGCTGAGTTTCACAGATCTCTGTTTTCATAATCCATGTTGATTCCTACAGAGACTTTTGCTATCCAAAATGCTCATAATGTAAAAGTAAATTCCATCCACAGGCCCTGGAGGACACATAAATACCGATCGACGGCCGTGTCATCTTCTGCCTATGGCGTCATTGGATCCGGGATAGAGGGGCGTGGGTTCAACACACTGCTCTCACTGCCGTTATCAGTTTTCGTGTCCTGAAGCAGCTACTGTTCTATCAAATAGGTTCTCAGTTCGCATCAAGACGCTGAGAGTACCCGTTCCAGTTCCTCCACCAAGGAAAAGTCCCTAGCAGTACCGGGAATCGAAACAGGGTCCTCTGCATGGCATTCAGCCGCGCTGACCTCTCAGCTCCGAAGGTGGACCAATGCTCACAATCTGTAAGCAAAAACTTCTGACACAATAGGCTACCTGACTGTTTTCTGAAATTCATATGACATAGTTAATTATGTCAGTTTATACACATAACATGATTTTTTCCTCAGGAGTTTCAGCATTAAAAAAAGGAAATGAAATTCCGATAATTTGAAAGACATCACTGGCTAGCACACTGATCCCACTTTTGTAAAGTCCATTGACAGTGATTTCTTGTTTTGGAATTTACGTTTCGGGGAATGGGTTACAAATGGTGTGTAGTGTCACACAGTAAAAATACGACTATAAAAACACCTGTGTTCCAAAGTATGAGAAGATGCGTAAAATGTGGTTGCAACTAGCTCGTAGAAATCCAAATGAGATAGTGGTCTTGACGTGTGTTTATTTCTCTGAGGATCAATCTGATTTAAGTAAACACTGCACGTGCTCGCATTGTCGCTTGCAGTGCGTGTTCGACTACTATTGCATTGTTCATAAGGTCGATTCTCATTGAGAACAAGTTCTTTTTCTTCCTGTTCGCTTTGCGTACTGCTACTGCCTTCTTGAGTTTACTTTATTCGTAATACAGTTATGTAAGAGCTTTAAGTTCTATATCACAGTACATTTGTATATTATATTATTAGCTTATTATATATATATTATTAGCATATTAGTTTGATTTTACATCTTATCAGTTTGAGATGAATCGCAGGGATGGTGCTGAGAAACTGGTCTTCATGCCCAACGTAGCTCTTATTCTGCAGAATCTGAGAAACCATTCAACAATTTGCCATCACATTATTGTCCTCAAACAAGTCACTGAAGACCACAGTTTGCCACTTCCGCCTGTCTCCACTGAGCCTGTTGTGAAGCTGTATGGCTTCAACAAATAGAAAACTCGAACACTACGAGGAAATATAACAATACCAAGGCATTACGATAAAATGAAGGTTGCTCCTGCTTAAGCACTTTTAATTGTAATGTTTCAGCAGCAGCTAAGTATGCAATAGAATAAAAGATACTTTAAGGTTATACTGAGTCAACTCCATACTTTATAGATATAATTACTCAGTAGTTTAAAATAATGGCTTGAAGAGGCAGGAAAACTGCAATGTTTAAAACTGTTTGAAGGCAAACACGATGCTGCTCTCTGTAGTGCCCCACGAGCGTTATCACGCTGACTGAAAATCTGAAAATTGAGAAGAGAGGTACCTGGAAAACATCACCGGAGCTTCAGCCAATAGTATAGTGTTTTCGATCACGTGACCAGATCTTTATATTTAATGGTTTTAAATATTTAAGTAAATAGAAACAACAGATATTTTGCGAGAATATTGATTGAAAATGCTATTTGACAATGACAACAATCTCAACCATATATGAAGATAGTAACTGTTCTCGAAAGAACAAATACCATTGATGACCGTGCAGCTTCTCTAGAATAAATAATAATTAATTGAAACCCTCAGCTGCCGACAGGTGTTGTTGACATACCTTGATGGGGACAGCTGAAAATGTGTGCCCCGATTGGTACTCGAACCTGGGTTTGAGTCGCGGTTGGGGCAAACATTTTCAGCTGTCCCCATCAAGGTGCGTCAACAACAACTGTCGGCAGCTGAGGGTTTCAGTTAATTATTATTTAATCTCAACCATATTTATAACACAGGAAAACAGCGTATTCTACAACAGGTTGACGCCTGTGATACAGGCCAATTGTTACTGTGATAGAGGCCAGTTGTTGCGTAGAACATTTTGAAAACGAGAATGAACTGCTTTTTTCAGCAATGGTTTGAGACGCTTGGTTCCTCAGACGACCTACGATAAACTACTGGTAGAAGGAGAGATCTTCCGCTCCCTCCCTCTTTTAATTTTTTTTTCTATCTAATTTGGATGACACTGAAAAACGATGGACGCAAATACGTGATGCCGCATCTATTCAGCGGGCAAGGTGAAACGGTTCTGGATTTCGTGGATTGCCCGTTACGTAAGCTCGATCACATGGCCGTCCGAGCCACTGTGCCCATAGATGGCCGGGTGGTGACAGTGCAAGCGACAAGGGATCCCAAACAGCAACATATAAAGGAAGGCGCAGCAACGGCGCTTGACCTTGCACAAGGGCGAGCGCGCCGCTGAGCAGACAATACGGCTACGCAACAGGGGCGGTTGCCGGCTTCGCAACACTATGTACAGCAACAGCGGCGAATTAACTGCGACCAAGCCAAACGACAGCCTCATTTCCGATTCCTCACGAACGCAAAGGCCGGTTGTATCTTGATCAGGAAGTAATTAAGTATTTTGTAACTCAATCTCATTCAGCATGTTGGATTAGTTATTTATACACTGGTCGTTTCTCCATACACTGGGGTGATAAAAGACAATGGAATACCTCCTAATATCGTGTCGGATCTGCTTTTGCCCGGCATAGTGCAACCATTCGATGAGAGGTAGACTCAACAAGTCGTTCAAAGTCCCCTGAAGAAATACCGAACCATACTGCCTCTATAGCCGTACATAATTGCGAAAGTGTTGCCGCTGCAGGATTTTGTGCGCGAACTGACCTATTGATTATGTCCCATAAATGTTCAATGGGATTCATGTCGGCCGATCTGGGTGGCCAAATCTTTCGCTCCTACTGTCCAGAATGTTCTTCAAACCAATCGCGAACAGCTGAGGCCGGTGCCATGACACATTTTATTCATAAAAATTCCATTGTTGTTTGGAAACATGAAGTCCATGAATGGCAGCAAATGGTCTCCAAGTAGCTGAAAATAACCACTTCCACTCAATGATCAATTCAGTGGGCCAGAGAACCCAGTCCATGCCACGTTTAACAGACCACACCTTTATAGAGCCACAGTGCCTTGTTGACAACTTGGGTCCATGGCTTCCCATGGGGTCTGCGTCACACTCAAACCTTACCATCAGCTATTACCGACTGATATTGGGACTCATCCGACCAGATCACGGTTTTCAGCCATCTACGGTCCGACTGGTAAGGTCACGATCTCAGGAGAGGCTCTGCTGGCGATGCCTGTAGTCGGCCATCTACTGCCATAGCCCATTAGCGCTAAATTTCGCCGCACTGTCCTACCGTATGCGTTCGTCGTACGTCTTACATCGAATTATGCTATTATTTTACGTATTGTTGCTTGACAACTCTTCTCAAAAGCCGCTCCTCTCGGTCGTTAACTGAAGACCGTCAGCCACTAAATTGTCCGTGGTGATAGGTAATGCCTGAAATTTGGTATTCTTGACGCTGTGGATCTCAGAATACTGAATTCCCTAATGATTTCCGAAACGGAATGTGCCACGCGTCTAACTCCAACTACCACTCCGTGTTCAGAGTTTATTAATTGTCGTGGTGCGGCCATAACCACTTCGGAGACTTTCTCACATGAATCGCCTGAGTACAAATGACAGCTCCGTCAATGACCTGCCCTTTGAAACCTAGGGTTCGCGATACTACCGTCATCTTTACATGTGCATATCGCTACACTATGACTTTTGTCACCTCAGTGTGTAACATCTAGCACATGCTGTCAGGGAAACCCGCAACTGGGCTACTCACTTTTGAGTGGGAAAATTAATAGCAGTTTCGAATTGGGTACGATAATAATGTTTAGAATTATGTTAACATGATTGTGCAGCACTGGAAATGACAGATCACTGAAGTAAAATTGAGTCACTTAGTTGATTTGATCTGATTAATACAGGGAGACAAAAACAACAGTGGCCTTAGCCTAATGCCGCCCACATCGAAACTGAGTTTCTCGTGCGATTTCGCTCCCTGTGGTTCTAGTAAAACCAACCGGTACCCTTAAGAAGTAGTAGGAGAGTATTTACTAGTTTCTCATTAGATACGCTTTCTTCAGGTCTGCCGACCCGAAAATTCTGTGTCTCTTGCCCTCCAAAGCTTCGCATTCGAGGATTAGATTTGGTGTCATTTCATCTTCCTCATCACATACTCTACACTTTGAGGATTCTTCCTCTATACCCATCGTGTGTAAGTGTTTCTTAAAGTTCCCATGGCCAATCATGAGTGCCACCATAAGCTTAATCAGTTTCCTGTTCAAGTTTCCAGAACTTTTCTTGAAACATAGCTTCAGCGTAATTAGCTTGCCATGTTTTTGTTTTTGTATCATAGTCCAATTTCTACATGCTACCTTCTGATCCAGCTACACTATGAGATCAAAAGTATCCGGACACTCCCAAAAACATACGTTTTTCATATTAGGTGCATTGTGCTGCCACCTACTGCCAGGTACTCCGTATCAGCGACCTCAGTAGTCATTAGACATCGTGAGAGAGCACAATGGGACGCTCCGCGAAACTCACGGACTTCGAACGTGGTCAGGCGATTGGGTGGCACTTGTGTCATACGTCTTTACGTGAGATTTCCACACTCCTAAACATCCCTAGGTCCACTGTTTCCAATGTGATAGTGAAGTGGAAACGTGAAGGGACACGTTCAGCACAAAAGCGTACGGCCGATCTCATCTGTTGACATACAGAGACCGCCGACAGTTGAAGAGGGTCGTACGCGTAATAGGCAGACGTCTATCCAGACCACCACAAAGGAATTCCAAACTGCATCAGGATCCACTGCAAATACTATGACAGTTAGGCGGGAGGTGAGAAAACTTGGATTTCATGGTCGAGCGGCTGTTCATAAGCCACACATCACGCCGGTAAATGCCTCGCTTGGTGTAAGGAGCGTAAACATTGGACGATTGAACAGTGGAAAAACGTTGTTTAGAGTGACGAATCACGGTACACAATGCGGCGATCCGATGGTAGGGTGTGGGTATGGCGAATGCCCAGTGTGTAGCGCCAACAGTAAAATTCGGAGGCGGTGGTGTTATGGTATGGCCGTGATTTTCTTGCAGGGGGCTTGCACCCCTTGTTGTTTTGCGTGGCACTATCACAGCACAGGCCCACATTGATGTTTTAAGCACCTTCTTGCTTCCCACTGTTGAAGAGCAATTCGGGGATGGCGATTGAATCTTTCAACACGATTTTGCACCTGTTCATAATGCACTGCCTGTGGCGGAGTGGTTACACGGCAATAACATCCCTGTAATGGACTGGCCTGCACAGAATCCTGACCTGAAACCTATAGAACACCATTGGGATGGTTTGGAACGCAGACTTCTAATCTAATCTAATCTAGTCCAGGCCACACTGACCGACATCGATACCTCTCCTCAGTGCAGCACTCCGAGGAGAATGGGCTGCCGTACCCCAAGAAACCTTCCGGCACCTGATTGAACGTATGCCTGCGAGAGTGGAAGCTGTCATCAAGGCTAAGGGTGGGCCAACACCATACTGAATTCCAGCATTACCGATGGAGGGCGCCACGAACTTGTAAGTCATTTTCAGCCAGCTGTCCGGATACTTTTGATCACATAGTGTGTGTAGTTTTGCTTTTACCATCGCCATAGTGATGATTAGGACAGGTTCCTGTCCAATAAATGGAGTCGCCGTGCATGTCCTGGCCAGTCTATCAACTTGTTCATTGTCACTAATTTTTCAGTTCCCATACATCCACAGCAGATTTACCTTGTTGCTTTCCCCTAGTCTCCCAAAGGGTTCACGGCATTTTGCAACGATCTTTGATATCGGCGCAGGACCTGATAGAAATTTCAGAGCTGCTTATCTGTCTGACTAAATTTAGATGCTACAATCCTTGTTGTATACACAACTTCTCCTCTATGCACACTTTACCATGTCTCCAGAACTGTACCGTGATCGATTCTTCTACCATTCCCTTCTTCCATCTGTTACACTGAAAGGTATACTGAAGCAGGTGGAAGTTATTATATGGTGAGCTGATACTTCCCCAACCATTCCTATACCACACTCATTATATTGGTGTGAGATTCTGCTTATCCTACAGGTATTCAGTTATTTCCAGTTTTTAACCTATATGCCCCTCTAGCTACATCAGTTCTAATCCAAAAGTGTAATGGAGACACGTCCAACGTGTTCTCCATCAGCGGGTGTGCTGCTAATTTCACCTGTTATGGGTAACAGTAAGCAGGCCAATCTCTGCACCTTCCCAAGCACCTTAGCAACCACCTTATTTCACCACACTGTAGCCCCTCATACTATCTTATGTCTTATTACAATGGTGTATATCCAATACTTACTCCTGAGGTTTAGAACCCAGTTTTTACCATAGTCCCATCTAGTACTCATAAGAGCACCTTTTGACTTGGAACATGTATTCGTTGTATGAGGTTTCACATCCAGGTTATCCCTAGACAGTACCCTCTCTACTGGCAGAGATTCAGCGAGCAACTAGAGATTCCTCTATGTGTAGTGGATTTGCTTCCTCGTAAATGGTACCACCGTAGTTCCTTGGGACTGATCCTTAGATCCTGTTTCCTACAACAGTTTTCCACACTGTCTAGTGCACATTGTGCCATTGTTCCAAGAGTAACAGCAAATTTGCCATATATTACTATGATTAAATCCTCTGCATATCGTTGGAAAAAGCAGCCTTTAGTGTTTAATTCTTCAATTAATTCATTCTCCACTAGGTTGAACAAGAGTGGGAACAAGATCACTCCATTTATCATTCTACATGGTGACTTCTACCTTTCCTCCACTTAGCATGGTCTTAATCCACCTGTATATGGCGATCTCAGTGCCATGCTCCTCTGCAGCTCTAACAATGGACCCGAAGGTCGTGTTGCTTAAAGTCCAGAAAAAATGCAAGAGCTATTTTCTGAAAGTGTAGAGCTTTTTCCACCTTCCCGACAAGTTAGTGAAATGCTGTTTCACATGATTTACCTGTTTGATATGCATGTTGGTTTACACGTAGAGGAACCACGGTTAACCTCTTCTCCCTAACGTGCACATTACCCAGTTTTTCTAACGTCTTAATGTCTTTAGAAGAAAGGAGGACAGTCTGACCAGCCTCATAGCTTTGGTATGATCAGTTCTCCCTGGCTTCAGAATGAAAACAACATTTGTTGCCCTCCAAGCATTAGGAATGATTCCTACTGCTAGGCTGACCCTAAACAGTCTACACAGGAATCTAATTAAATACTCGTTTGCTTGTTGCAGTAGAGCTGGGAAGATACTGACTGGGCCTAGTGTCTTGAACAGTTGAAACATTCTCACTGCCGACTGGATTTTTTTGAAATCAACATAGTCTCTGGCAGATTCACAGTTTTCCCTTCCATTACCTGAAAACCAGTGTCTCTCAGGGGCTGACTCCTGTCTATGTTATCTGCCAATTTATACTGAGGGAACTCAGTCTTGAGGAGTACTTCCAGTGTCTCATTTGCTGTCCTTGTATACTCACCATCTTCGTTCCTGGATTATTTGGTATTCTAGGAGGATTTTATGATGTGAAGCGCAAGTAGCTGTACCGTCCACGTCCGCAGATCGTGTTCTAGTGGCTAGCGTTGCTCCCTCTGGATCATGGCGTCCCGGTTAGATTCCCGGCCGTGTTGGGAATTTTCTCTGCCCGGGGACTCGGTGTTTGTGTTGTCGTCATCATTTCATCATCATTATCATCCGTGACAGTTGCTAAATTGGATTGTGTAAAAATTGGGACTTTGTAGGGGTTCCTTACATAACACGTCCAGGAAGACAGCTTCGCTTGCTTTCACAAGATTGTGTTTTACAAGGGCCTCCCTATTTTTCCCATTGCTCCTTCTTCCTTGCAAGACTGAACAGTCTTCATACCTGCTTCAAAATGGTTCAAATGGCTCTGAGGACTATGGGACTTAACTGCTGAGGTCATCAGTCCCATAGAACTTAGAACTACTTAAACCTAACTAACCTAAGGACATCAAACACATCCATGCCCGAGGCAGGATTCAAACCTGCGACCGTAGCGATTGCGCGGTTCCAGACTGTAGCGCCTAGAGCCGCTCGGTCACCCAGGCCGGCATACTTGCTTCCTTTTGAAGTTCCAGATTATTGTTTCACCAACGTACATTTCTAATCTTGCACTTCTTGGCGACTGGGAAGTTTTCTAAATATGAGATCTTAATGTCAGATGTTTCTACGTATGCTATTTCCTCAAAATCTGCTTTGTACCTCATTGAAGTTCTCCCTTTGGATAAGCGGGAGTTTAGGTCTTTCCTATATGATTTCTAATTTGTTTTCATAGGATTCCTATAAGCCATAGTCTGTTTAATGTCCATTCCAACTTCAGCCTCATTATACGAAGGCGCGCTGAAAAACAGTACCTTTGAATTTTTTATTTTGTTATCAATATCGGTTGAGGAAATATATGTCATGAATATTACTCAGTCGAGTTTCCTGCTCCGCTGAGGCAAGTTGCAACCCTGTGCCGCTAGAGGGCTTCGAATTATTGCGTGTAACATGGCAATGTGTGACGTAACTTTATTGGTATATTGCGAGACCCTCATAAAACTGAAAGCACTAATTTGAAGATTTCATCCACCCATGAAGCACCCTTTCCTTCAGCATGACAATACCAGAAAACACACGAACGCTGTGACATCTGCAGCAATCCGACGCCTTGGGTTCACAGTCATCGACCATCTTACGTACAATACTGATTTGGCCCCATCCAGTTTTTATGTGTTTCCAAAACTTAAACAACACTTTCGAGGACTCCACTTTTATAGTAATTAAGGCGTGCATGCAGAGGTGTTTTGGTGCTGTCAGCAAAGTCAAACACTCTACAGTGGCGGTACCATCAAACTGCTCTCTCACTGCAACAGATGTGTTCGTCACCAAGGTAACTATGAGGGGAAATAAATATGTAGACATGAAAAATAATTATGTACACGGACTAGTCACATTAACGTGACCACAGCATATGTTGGCCGGCCGGTGTGGCCGTGCGGTTCTAGGCGCTGCAGTTTGGAACCGCGTGACCGCTACGGTCGCAGGTTCGAATCCTGCCTCGGGCATGGATGTGTGTGATGTCCTTAGGTTAGTTGGGTTTAAGTAGTTCTAAGTTCTAGGGGACTGATGACCTCAGATGTTGAGTCCCATAGTGCTCAGAGCCATTTGAACCAGCATATGTTCGACTTCAAGGTGCCATAACCACTCAGACGGAAGGGGGGCAGCACTAGCACTGGCGGGTATTTAAAGTGCGTCAGGGAGACGTGAGAAACAGTGCTGTCGTTGTCTTAATGCGGAAACGGAGCGATTTATCTGACGTCCTATAGGGCATGACCATTGGCTAAGGTCACGGGTGGAAGCATTTCCGAATCGGCTAAGTTTGTAAGGTGGTCGCATGCTGCTATTGTTAAAATATACCAGACACGGCAAAATGGTGCTATCCAAAACAGGCGCTGAGGCAACTGCAGTGAATCATGGGTCAACAGATGACGGGGGTAAAAAATGGCTGCAGAGATGTGAACAGGCAAAAAGACGTGCAACTGTCGAACAACTGGCCACCCAGATGAACCGCAGTGCTATCAAGAGCGTCTCCTCAACGTCAGTTCTGAGAATTTTGCTGCGTTTGTCCTCTGCATCAGGTTCCTGTTTCATGTATTCATGTTGTCTGTTCTATCACCTGAGGGCAGGCAACCCCACTTAAGAGGTGTCGAACGGGTTTCTTGCGCTCAGGTGCTAGGACAGGTCCGAGGCACCACTCATCTGAATGGGTGTGGAAGCCTCTGAAAGGTACATTCTTAAACGTGCTGAACAAAGGTGCGTGGATGACGCCAAGGTTGTTGCCAAACTGAAGGCTCTTAGAGGGACCCTTTCACGTTTTATTCACGCATGTCAGCGGTGCACCCCACTGTAGCGCGCGAAACAGGAGGGCTGAAAGATGTTTCGGGTCATTTTCAAATTTCGTCGAACGTTTTTGGGCGATTCCTAGAGGTTTCACTCTGTATACAAGAGCAAATGTTGTGGTCGCGATTCGGTCCAAAGGTCAGACCACATTCAATGGTGGTGAGTCTCCAATATCCTTAGAGCGGGGTTGAATCGTCCGGGAGTGTCAGCAGTGTCGAACGTCGTCCTGTTGCTCGTCGCTCTGCGAACTGTTGTTTTCGACCGGGAAATGTGTAAGGATAGTTTACTGACGGCGTTTATGCCACCTTCTGAAAGCTTTCTGTGTCAGCTCCGAGCGGTGGTGTGTCTGAAACGTTTTTCTCGGCCACCTATAAGAAAACGGCGTGTTTTCAACACTGGGTGTTGCAGTTCTGACCATCGCAGAGACGTCAAAATAAGGGATGAAATGTGGATAAGAAGGGTTGTGACGACCTTTCCATAGTGTGACACGTCCGCGATGGCATTGGGCAGCATTGTGGTGAAATCTGGTGTCCATGTGACATCATTAACCCACCACCCACCTCACATCAACTTCTGAGCTGTAGCCTTTCTTTCGCCTGTGTCGACATCTTGTTGTTTATACAAGTAATGCAAAAGATTTAATTACTTCTACCATATCATAATTACAGAGAATAATTGTGTAGATCACTTACGAGGGCCACATTGAAATTAACGATAATAACTTTTTCCGAAGATAAATGTAATACATAAAGCATGTGGTTCAATTATTTATGACTTTTTCATCATGGCCTCAATTTCTTTACATATATTTCAACCATCCTGTAAAACGTGAAATATTTTTTTACGACAGCATTTTGTGCCGTGTACCCGAGCACCAACTTCTGAATACTCTCTGTCGTCTAGTAGATTCAGTTTCTTCTTATTTGTGAGTGGAAGGGTGCAGGAAGTTCACATACCATTCCATCTAGTTTCTTAGTGTCCTAACAAGCAGTCAGCGGTAATTTTGAACGGTGGTTTTCACAGCATTTATCGAATACTACATATCAGTAGTAGTATAGATCTTGCCATAACAGACACTGTATTCCATCCATGATAAAGAAATGCAACAAGAATACAACCCCTGATATTTAACTCTTTTTTTATTTCCTTCTCTATCACAAGATTCCGTGGATTATACAGGCTTCCTCATTTGACATATCTGAAGACGGTCTCCTGCAATGATTCTTGTTAGAACTCACGGTTTTCAGTGGATAAGGGTGGAACCAAGCACACTATATTAGTTAGAGTCGATCACTAATAATTTAGATTTTCCGTGACTACTTCATACAGCATTTTCGAAAAATAGTGGTGCGCCAAAAACGAGTATTTTGCTGTAATGTCGGTGCTTGTAATATGAATACTTATCCAAACGCATAATCTGTAATAGATACGACTGCCTTTAATCATTACGTTAAGACTCTTTCGTTACAGCGAAGTTTTTATTCGTATTACACCAGTAAAGCATTTTTTATATTTTTATCACATGCGTCAGTACAAATCAAAAGAAAGAAATTATGGTACAAGTTACGTGAACATAACGCATATTCTAGATATGACAGACGCGAATATTTTGGCATTCTAGCAGTTCATCGTTCTACACGTTAAAAAAGATCTATTTGTACCGACATCAATAATACGAATATGCTGGCAACAGCCATCGGCTGTATAAGTGAATGTCTAGAATG
Source organism: Schistocerca americana (assembly GCF_021461395.2). Taxonomy (NCBI): domain Eukaryota; kingdom Metazoa; phylum Arthropoda; class Insecta; order Orthoptera; family Acrididae; genus Schistocerca; species Schistocerca americana. Next base: position 386,686,319 of record NC_060120.1, read on the forward strand.
AAAATTTGTGCCGGAACGGGACGCGAACCCGAATTTCCCGCTTTAAGCGCGCGGTCGCCTGAAACACTTCCGCTAGCCGTGCACGACTCACGGCTATAACCAAACTTCCATATGACGTCGTTCCTGCGTCACAACAGCTACTCGCACACGCATTATGTAACTCCCATACAAGGGAGGACATTTTAACTGAAAATCGCTGCCTGGTGTTGGCTGATAAACGCGATACTGCAGTGCTTGTGTCGTTAAGAAGATCCATAAATGTTAGCAGGCTCGAAAGTGAATGCATGCGTAACATATATGCGTAGCATTCGGTTGTTAGATCACTTCAGTTCTCCTTGTGCACAGTTAGCGTGGATCACACCGGATAGTCAACGATATTTTCACGTGTTATTTTCTTCGTGGGTTTCTTAGTCACTGGTGTCTGCAGTACCTCTACTCACATCTACATCTACATATGTACGCCGCTAGCTACCAAGCGGTGTGAGGCGGAGGGCACAATTCGCGCCAACGTCATATTTCCCCCACCCCCCACCCCCACCCCACCCCCTCTGTTCCACTCGCGGATCGCGCGGAGGAAAAACGACTGTCTGAACGCCTCAGTAAGAGCTCTAATTTCCCTTATCTTTGAATGGTGATCATTGCGCGATTTGAAAGTCGATGGTAATAATATATGCTCTACATCCTCGGTGAAGATCAGATTTCGGAATTTAGTGAGCAGCCCCTTCCGTTTAGCGCGCCGTCTATCTGCAAGTGTGTCCCACTTCAAACTTTCTATGAGATTTGTAACGCTCTTGCGATGGCTAAATGTACCAGTCACGAATCTTGCCGATCTTCTTTGGACCTTCTCAATCTCTTGAATCAGACCCAACTGGTAAGGGTCCCATACAGACTAACAATACTCTAAGACTGGACGAACTAACGTATCGTAAGCTATTTTCTTTGTTGAAGGACTGCATCGCTTCAGGATTCTATCAATATATCGCAATCTAGAGCTCGCCTTACCCGTTACTTGTTTAATCTGATCATTCCATTTGAGATCATTTCGAATAGTCACACCCAGATACTTGACGGATGTTACTGCTTCCAAAGACTGGGCATTTATTGTGTACTCGAACATTAATGGGGATTTTTGCCTTGTTATACACAGTAGGTTACACTTACTAATATTGAGAGATAACTGCCAGTCATTATACCACGCATTTATTTTCTGCAAATCCCAATTGATTTGTTCACAACTATCGTGTGATACCACTTTCCTGTAGATTACAGCATCATGGACAAACAGTCTAATGCCGCTGTCAAAACCATCAACCAGATCGTTTATGTAAATTGTAAAACGCAGCGGACCTATTACGCTGCCCTGGGGCACACCTGAAGTTACGCTTGTTTCTGTTGAAGTCAACCCGTTCAGGACGACATACTGCTCCCTGTCTGTTAGAAAACTTTCTATCCAACCGCGTATGTCATCGGATAGACCGTAAGCGCACACTTTTTGGAGCAAGCGACAGTGCGGAACTGAGTCGAACGCCTTTCGAAAGTCGAGAAATATGGCATCAACCTGGGGGCCGGTATCTAGAGCCTGTTGTATATCATGCACAAAGAGGGCCAGCTGTGTCTCAAATGAGCGCTGTTTCCTAAAACCGTGCTGGTTTCTGCAGATGAGCTTCTCAGAGTCTAGAAAGGTCATTATGTCTGAACACAAAATATGTTCCATGATTCTACAACAAATCGATGTCAGTGAAATTGGCCGGTAATTATGTGCATTCAATTTTCTACCCTTTTTATAGATTGCTATCACCTGGGCCTTCTTCCTGTCCCGTGGGACTTTCTGCTGTTCCAATGATCTCTGATAGATGATGGATAAGAATGGTGCTATATTTGTAGTATAGTTAACATATAATCTTACGGGGATACTGTCTGGGCCAGATGCCTTCCTGGCGTCTAAGGATCTTAACTGTTTTACAATCCCAGATACACTAAACACTATGTCAGCCATCCTTGCGTTTGCTCGATAATTGAAAGGGGGGATGGTGCTGCAGTCCTCTACCGTAAACTAGTTTTTGAAAGCTAGGTTTAGTATTTCGGCCTTCTGTTTATCATCATCAGTCACATTAACCATACTGTCAGCAAGAGAGACGTACCTGCCAGTTTTCCATAAATGCAACACTATGTCGGATACCTGTCCGCATTTCCTTCTCCATTTCGACCATACGACTCTAGAACAAATTACTCCGTAACCTACGCATTATCCAAAATCACTCTGTTATCAGCGTAGCTTCGTTCTCGGCATATCACAGCTGTTTTCCTTCTGTTCAGCAGTGAACCAGTTTGTCTATGCCTTTACGGAAGTGGAGACAGGAGGGTCCTTGACGTAAAGTCCCTGATCACCAGTCTTTGCGCCTATGTTCTGGGTTCAGTCCCAAACCTCTCTGCAGTGTCTCACGAAGTGAGGGCATGCGACACTGTAGATGGTGATCCGTCCGCTGGATGGGGAAGTTAAGCTCGGTGGCCCCTTTGGTGTTAATACGTTTTTACTTCCACTATATTTCTGTTAGATATTATTACGCACATTTCACAAGAACATAAAGAGGAAATTGTCTAGTGTAATATCAATAAGACTAACACTTATTCAGCTACATGTATTAGCTATTATTATTATTATTATTATTATTATTATTGTTAAATGTTGTTCATGTACTATAAATATTGTAATGTTGTCTCATTAAGAATCTCTGATTCGATGAGACAGAATGCCTGAAGATCTTGATCTTGCCACGTGAAATACATGCATACGTAAATAAATAAACAAGTAAATAAATAAATAAGTAAATAGGTCGCTGAACTCCTCGAAATGTTTATGTGGCGCATGTAGACACATACAGGATGCCATCCTCTCAGAAGACTTGGGATCTTTGCTCAGGGCCGGTTCGAGAACATTTTTCCACACAAGCAATTTTCCTTTCGGAGTCTCCACTCCCTCCACCCTCCTCCTCTTCACCACCGTACATATTCACTGGTTTCCTTCGCTAGTAACTGTGATGGTACGCAGTCTATACAATTCTCGTACGAGAGTGACCCTCTCAGTTTGGCGCCCCAAGCGGCCGCTACTACAAATTGTGGTATGTCCTGTACAGAAATCTTACAGCTGTGACGCCTCCTTCTCCTTGACGCCCGAAGCGGCGACTTGGGTCGCTTGGGCCTTACACATGCCTTGTCCTTGCTGCTTATAACGTCACTTTTATATTAATGTGACCACCGCCTATGTTCGACGTCAATGTGCAACAACCACTCACAGACGGCAGGTGGCAGCAATAGCAGTGGAAGGTATACAAAGTGTGTTAGGTGGATGTCGAAAGCAGTGCAGTCTTTGTAATATGGACATGGATGATTTATCTGACGTCGAGAAGGGCACGATCACTAGATTTTGGGCCAAGGGTGGAAAACGTTTTCGAAGTGGCTAAGTATGTAAACTTTTTCGGTTGAAGTATACCATGAATGGCAAAATGGCGCTATCCAGAACCGGCGCCGAGGCGACTACGGGGCACCACGGACCATAGATGACAGGAGTGAAAGACGGCTGTGGAAATGTGTACGCGCGAATAGACGTACAACTGCTGAGCTACTGACTACCCAGATGCTGTCCAGGTTGCGAGAGGGTACGTTTCTGGATGAGGTATCGAATATATTGCTTCCCCCTGCTTATACCTCCCGAGGAGATCACGAATGTAAAATTAGAGAGATTCGAGCGCGCACAGAGGCTTTCCGGCAGTCGTTCTTCCCGCGAACCATACGCAACTGGAACAGAAAAGGGAGGTATTGACAGTGGCACGTAAAGTGCCCTCCGCCACACACCGTTGGGTGGCTTGCGGAGTATAAATGTAGATGTAGATGAACCAAAGGACTATCAACAGTGTCTCCTCAACGCCTGTTCAGCGAATGTTGCTGCGTATCGGCCTCCACAGCAGGCGCCTGGTTGGTTGGTTGGCTGATCTGGGGAAATGAGGTCTTCGGTCCCATCGGATTTGGGAAGGAGGGGGAAGTAAGTCGGCCGTGTCTTTCAAAGGAACCATTCCGGCATTTGCCTGAAGCGATTTAGGGAAATCACGGAAAAACTAAATCAGGATGACATCTTGGGTTGTCAGGTGTTCTGCCGGATGTCAGCGTCGTACTTGCACGATATTTCGGTCGCGTAGCTCGTGACCTTCATCAGGTGCGACCTGAGACTGCTCCACGAGTGGACCTGGTCCAGTATTTATGCCTATGGCCTTCCCCCTCCACCAACGGCTGCAGGCGCTTCCTCTGTGGTCCGCGCCCATTCCCTGCGACCTGCTGGAGCGTTGCTGCTCCGTTTTCCGTGCGCTGCGGTTCTAGGTGTTCCCTCTGCGGTCGGCGCCCACCAAACCCTCTCCCGGGGGTTTCATCTACGGTCTGCGGTACCAAGCGTTCCCCCTGCGGTCCGCGCCTGCTCACCAGCGGTCGCACCTGATGAAGGTCACGAGCTACGTGACCGAAATATCGTGCAAGTACGACGCTGATATCCGGCAGAACACCCGACAACCCAAGATGTCATTAGATCGCCGGGAAAGCCTGAAGAGTTAAATCAGGATGGCCTGACGCTGGCTTGAACCGGCGTCTTCCAGAATGCGAGTCCAGTGTGCTAGCCACTGTGCCACCTCGCTCGGTAGCAGGCGCCTGCTTTATGCAGATATGCTGATTGGTGTTCATCGGCGACGAAAACGGGAATTTGCACGCCAATACCGCAAGCAAGCCAGTATCCCAAGTGGGCGTCCAGTGATGGGTGACAGGTGGCCTTTTCAGATGAATCACGTTTCATGCTCCATCGAACAGATGGCCGTCGGCGTGTACGGCGTGAAGCGAATGAAAGAAAACATTCTGCATGCGTTATGATCTGGGGAACGTTTTCATGCCATTCCCTGGGTGATCTTGTCATTGTGGAAGGCACAATGGATCAACACAAGTATGCATCTATCCATGGGGACCATGCCCATCCCTAAATGCAGTTTGTTTTTCCTCAGCACGATGGTATCTAACAGGAGGATAAAGCAACGTGCCACATGGCTCGCAGCGTACTGTATCTGCGTGATTCTAAGAGCACCAGAGTCAAATGTCATTTGGCTGGGCCTCCTGTCAGGGAGACTGGTCACCTGGTGCAAGTCTTTTGAGTTGACGCCACTTCGGCGACTTGCGCGTCGATGAGGATGAGATGATGATGATGATGATGATGATGATGATGATGATGATGAGGACAGCACAACACCCAGTCCCTGAGCGGAGAAAATTTACGATCCAGCCGGGAATCGAACATGGGCCCCTTTGCACAGCATCCCGTCGCGCTGACCACTTAGCTATTGGTGCGGGCAAGGATGAGTTTACCGTACTCTCCTGGCCACTGAAGTCCCCGGATTTAAATCCAATCGAGAATATGTGGAATCACCTCGATCGGGCTGTTCGCGCCATGGATCCTCAACAGAGAAATCTAGTGAAGCTGGTGACGCCACTGGAGTCGGCATGACTCCTCATCACCGTCGGTACCTTCCAGAACCTCATGACTCTCTTTGTGTATGTCTCGCAGCGGTTTGCACTGCAAAAGGTGGTTATTTAGGCTTCTGACAGGTTGTCACATTAATACGACTGGACGGTACACTTCTACACCGTCAACAGCTTTTCATACTTCATCGTCCAATTTTTTGGTTATGCTTCCTCTGTTCCAAGGTTTCCTGTACTGCACCAATCTGAAACGCATTTTCGTGCGCACTTGCTTCTACACCTAACGGCCAGTGGTATAGCGGAAGAGGATACGTGACAGATGGGTGCACTCGCGACGTAAGCGAGGCTGCGGGCCGAGTGAGGCCAATGTGGAAAGCGGGCAGGATGGAGCGCGAGGCGAGGCCTTCGCGGGAGGCCGTGTCCGATGGCGCCTGACGCGTGTCTCCAGCACTGGCGCAGCCGGCCGTGACGCGGCCCTGCAAAGGCGCGCTATCGTCCGACATCAGAGTAAGCTCACCTGGTACTGCTTTATAAGAGCACAGGTCAACCTGTTCTGTGATAGTACCGACCAGCGCTGCAAATGATCGTGTTTAATTAATTTTTTTCGCTGTGTAGGCTGATGTGTAGAGTGGCTAAAGTTTTTGATAATGTCAATTGGAATAAATTCTTTGAAATTCGGAAGGTAGCAAGGATAAAATTCAACGAACGAAAGGCCGTCTGCGACATGTTAAGAAGCCAGACTGCAGTCGCAATAATCGGACATAAATGTTAGGGAGGAGTTGAGAATGGAGAGAGAGAGACAGGCTTGTAGCCTCCTAGCCTTGATGTCGTTCAGACTGTTTATTGAGTATGCTCTGAAGGAAACCAACGAGAGATTTGGGAAGAAAATCGAAGTTGAGAGAGAAGAAATTAAAACTTTTTTTATTTACCGATGACATTGTAATTCTGTCAGAGACGGCACAGGACTGCGAAGAGCAGTTGAGCGAAATGGATAGCGTCTTGGAAAGGCGTTACAATGTGAGTATCAACAAAAGGAAATAAGGATAATGAAGTGTAGTCGAATGAAATCAGACGACGCTGAGGTAATTAGATTAGAAACTACAACAGTTTTGCTATTTGGACAGCAAAATAACGATGACTGAATTAGAAAGGATATAAAATGCAAACTGGCAATAGCAAGAAAAGAATTTTTTGAGAAACAAGACATTCCTAACACTGACTATAAATTAAAGTGTTTCGGAGTCTGTTCTGAAGATATCCGCCTGGAGCGTAGCCTTGTACAGAAGTGAAAAGTGGTCGATAAATAGGTCAGACAAGAAGAGAATAGAAGCTTTTGAAATGTGGTCCTACGGAATAATATTGAAGAGTAGCTGGACAGATAGGACAACTAATAAGCAGGTACTAAATCACATAAAGAAGAACAGAAATTTATGACATAACTTGGCTAAAAGAAGGGATCTAATGATAGGAGACATCCTTAGGCATTAAGGAATCGTCAGTCTGATAATGGAGGGAAGTGTGTAGTGGTGGGCAAGTGGATGGTTTTTAATGGAGACTACGGCTTCACAAGAATAAACAAATTCCAACTGATGTAGGCTGTAGAGATGAAGAGGCCCGCATAGGACAAATCATCGTAGAGGACTGCATCAAACCAGTCTTCAAACGGAAGACCACAAGAACAACAGCCGGCCGAAGTGGCCGTGCGGTTAAAGGTGCTGCAGTCTGGAACCGCAAGACGCGCTGCTGCTCCGGTCGCAGGTTCGAATCCTGCCTCGGGCATGGATGTGTGTGATGTCCTTAGGTTAGTTAGGTTTAAGTAGTTCTAAGTTCTAGGGGACTGATGACCACAGCAGTTGAGTCCCATAGTGCTCAGAGCCATTTGAACCATTTTTTGATGTTGTTCTTGGCTTCAAAAATGGCTCTGAGCACTATGGGACTCAACTGCTGAGGTCATTAGTCCCCTAGAACTTAGAACTAGTTAAACCTAACTAACCTAAGGACATCACAAACATCCATGCCCGAGGCAGGATTCGAACCTGCGACCGGAGCAGCAGCGCGGCTCCGGAATGGAGCGCCTAGAACCGCACCGCCACCGAGGCCGGCGACAACATCAAAGCCCACTGCAACTGGTAAGACTTATTCCTACCCGAAACAGCTACTTCCTCCGATAAGTCACATGCTTCAGTGACCGCTTTGCTCAAAATCCAGCGCAGATGATGGTTTCTTGCATAGCCATCTCGATAACCTCAGAAGTTGTGAAGCTCCGGGAAGACCAGAATTACACATTTCTTACGACCGTGGCGCATTTTCGCCTATAAATTTGTATAAACTGGTTTACACGCCATTTATAGAACTGAATCATCTCTATGCGACAATTATAATGATAATGAAGTAAATTAATGTGCATTACGTTAGGCGACTGCTGTATCGCCGTCCGTTCAACACATTGGGAGGCACAAAGAAACGTATCATTAACTCTCAACGACGGCCAGTAATTGAAGCACAGTAAATTGGATCAAGTGTCTGGACGAGCATCAGGCTATGTGTATTGAATATGTCGTGAAAACTACGAGTTTGTGCCAGATCGAGAGCCGAATCCAGATTTTCTGCTTTTTGCGAGCCGTTGTCTTGAACATTAGGCTACCTGAACACTCTTCCAAACCCGTTCTTTTCCCTCTAAGATTTCCGAATAAAAAGCGTACCCCCTTATCAGGGGTTAGCACCGCCTCTCTTAGGGTAGGTCAGAGACTTTTTTTGCAGGGGGAATGGGCGTTTGTGCTCTCCTCTTCATTTCATCTCATTTTCATACAAGCGCATATCGCCGAAGTGGCGTCAAATACACTGTAAATACACTAACGGAAAAAACATCGCAACACTAAAAAAAATTTATGTAGAGTAATGAAATTTCGGGAATACATTCGTCTACGTATTTAAGTGACTAACGCTGCAAGACCATATGCTAACGTACGCACGAGATAAGACATCGCAAATGTGAAATGCTGGTACATTAATAACCGTTGTAACCACCAGAATGTTGAATGCTAGCATGCAGACGTGCATGCACTGTGTTGTATGAGTGCCGAATGTCAGTTTATGAGATGGAGTTCGATGCCTGTAGCATTTCGTCGGTCGGTATAGGAACGGTCAATGCCGTTTGTGGGTGATACTGAAGTTGTGCGATGATGTCCCATATATGCTCGATCAGAGACAGATCTCTGATCAAGCAGGCCAAGGCAACGTGTGGATACTCTGTAGAGCAAGTTGGGTAACAACAGCGACACGTGGGGCGAGCGTTATCCTGTTGGAATGCTGTTCATGAATGGAAGCAAAATAGGTTGAATCACCAGACTGACATACAAATTAGCTGTCAGGGCGCGTGCTGTCATACGAAATCGCACACCAGACCGTAACTCCAGGTGTAGGTCCAGCGTGTCTAGCACGCAGACAATTTAGTTGCAGGCCCCCAACTAGCCTCCTTCTAACCAACACACTGCCATCACTGGCACCGAGGCAGAACAAGCTTTCATCAGAGAACACAGAAGACCTCCTCCCTGCCCTTCAATGAAAACCATTGAAGTCGCAAATGGCGGTAGTTTGGATTCAGTGGAATGCACACTACAGGGCATCTGGCTCGGAGCTGTCTGAAATAACTGATTTGTAACTGTTCATTGTGTCACTGTGGTGCCTACTGCTGCTCAAATCGCTGCTGCAGATGCAGTATGATGCCCCAGAACCATACGCCTACCACATCTTCCCTCTCGGTAGTGTCACGTAGCCGTCCGGATTCTGGTCTTCTTGCGACCGTACATTCTCATGACCACCGCTGCCAGCAACCATGTATAAATGCTACATTCCTGCCAAGCCCTTCTGCAATATCGCAAAAGGAACATCCTGCTTCTGGGTAGTCCTATTACATGACTTCGTTCAAATTCGGTGAGGTGTTGATAATGGCGTCTTTGTCGCCTTAAAGGCTTTCTTGACTAACATAAACTCATCACGTCCAATCTCAAAGGCAACTAACTCTCACGACCGTTACAGCCTGTATTTAAAGCAAACTTGATTTGCTATGTCATAATGGCGCTACTAACGCCACTCTTATGCGACTGGGGCAAAATTTGACTAGACATCATCTACACGCCTACCAACTTTCGCTTATGTTGCACAACTCCTTTTTCCCGTCAGTTTAGAAAGACTTGCACCAGGCGGCCGAGCAATCGCAGTCGGGGTCTCCCGGTCAATAGTGCGGTACGATCATTTTATTTCATTTGCGAACACTACTATCAGAAGCTCTTCAATGGTGTATGTGGAAATAGGACTACTGAAGCGGACAACAGCGAAGAATTGTGGTTTAATCTGCCACTAGAATAGCATATCTGAGTGGAATGCACGAATATCATTTCATATGCATTTCATCCACTTCATATTTACACAGAGTTCATCAATAACAAAGCTGTAGAGACACGCGACTCGTGGAAAGGCAGCATCACTAAAAAGTGACAGGACGGACACTAATTTAGAATTTTCTGGACAGTCTAGCATTAAGTTGGACAATTAACACAGTTGTGGTGCTATTTTGACACATAAGATGACAGAATTCAACTCATAACCTCGAACGACCTGTTTCTGCAATGCCAATCTAGTAAAACACCGATCAAAATCGCCTTGGAGTAAGTCTAAGAATCCATATCACCGCGAAGAGCACTTCACGATACCAACATCATGTTGTTTAGACTGACGATTATTGATTATCCGATAGGTCATTCTTCAACATTTTCTCAAAAAATAAATCCGGTTATGTATGGCAGACGCCCAAAGAATTTGTGCAAGTGATTCCCTTTTCGGGCGTTTAACGTTATAGTGCCTCTGTGATAAAAGTGGATGTGTTTTAAATGTGCTTCACTGGTCTTTGAGTTAAACGAGGACAGACGACAACCAAGCTGCATGCATACATTATAGATCCATCATATGGCACGGAAATTTTGTAAAAAAATTTTGCTTCTAATGGTATAGTAATCTAATGTAAGGCAGCTCACTTTTTTCAGTAGTGGTATGACAAACACAAATGACAGTAAATTAGTGCACCATTTTGGTCAGTAAAATACTTAACGATGTACTTCAACAAATACTCTGATCTGCTCATTCACATGATTCTAACATATTAAGCTTTGAATATAAAATGAGGAAGACATCTTTCCTCGAACTTTCTGACGAAATTACGTGCTATTGCACTAAATTTCAGGCTGCTACTTCGATATGGTATTATAGGAGTTCAAAGGTCGAAGATTAGATACTGAAGACACGATTTAAGCCGACTGGGAACTGGAGCGACACGTGATGATAGAAGAAGCAAGCAAAATATATGTAATTTACTGGCAAAAAAACTGTTTTTTATTGTACACTATACAAAGAGCAATGTACAATAACTTGCCATACACAATAAGATCACCCCTGACCCCATGAACCATGGACCTCGCCGTTGGTGGCTTGTGTGCCTCGACGATGCAGAGAGGGATGGTATCTTTTGAAAGGCCGGACAAACATGAGGTTCCTCAAGGTGGGTGGCAGCCTTTTTCGGTAGTAGCAAGAGCAACAGTCTGGATGACTGACTGATCGTTCCTTGTAATATCAACCAAAACGGCTTTGTTGTGCAGGTACTGCAAACGATGAAAGCAAGGAGAAATTACAGCTGTAATTTTTCCCGAGCATGCAGCTTTACTGTATGATTAAACGATGGCGGTAGCCATTCCGGAGTAAAATAGTTCCCCATTCGGATCTTCTGATGGAGACAACTCAGGAGACGTAATCAGGAGAAACAAAACTGGCATTCTACGGGCTGGAGCGTGGACAGTAAGCAGATTCAGAAGGATTATAGCTTGCAGCAGTCATTGGGAGATGAAGAGACTGCACAGGATAGTGTAACATGGTGAGCTGCATCAAAATCTTTGGACGAAAGACCATAACAACAACACACAATAAAATACATATTTTATTTTACTTCCAAACGTAAATTATTGTTATCAGCGACACATTTTAATTTTGCGTGCCACATTTTTCAACAAAATTGTTCACTTAAGTAAGACTTTTCATTAATACTTCATTTTCATTAAAACTACTAACAAAAATAAATGCATAGCAAAAATTACAGAAATTTTTAAAAATAGGTCAGAATAAGAGGCACTCTGTATAATTATGGCTGTTAGTTCCTTTACTTAGGCATATGACAAATCATATAATCACTTCCATCAATATGGGTTATTGATTACATGCAGATCAAACAAAATCATTGAATGTAATTATTATATCATATGGCAAGCGCCTGCAATCCAATTACTACTCCTGCAGCTTTGTACCATGGGTGGTAACCTTCGTCGCCTGTTCGCTACATGGGCTACCAGCTTCTCCGGATCAATGCCGGGTGCACTTTGCGATCCCTCCTGTCGAAGTCCACAGCAGAAGATCAAGGAGCAGTCTGCCGGCCGCGTATCGAACTGCTGACCCACCTCGAGTGCCCCTGCACAACTTCGTGGGACGTCACGTCCGACATTGTCTCCAAGCTTTTGACTCGTGGGACACCACATACCATGGGCTCCACCCACAACTTAAAGACAGTGCAGCACGTCGCAGGCCCTATGTCAAATCAATGGGCCGTCGCTGAATGACTTGTCGGCGCTGCTTTGTAAGATGTCGCCTTGGTCTTCGTCTCCTAGTCCTCTGCCTTGCCGAACTTCGTTCTGCCACTGATTAAAGCCACCTACAACCATTCTCAGCACATTCCAGTGCAGAGTGACGTACTCTAAGCCAGCATCAAGTTATTTACCTGGAGACTACTGTAGTGTTTGTTCATTGACATAAAAGAGCTATATTGTTTTGGCTAACTAGTCTCTTACCTAACAGCATGTCGTTCCCATTGAACAGAAAACTGGCAATGAGGATTGTTGATTTTCGGGTTGCACCTTTTAGAGACAGGCTTGGGTCTCGCCCAGTGTAGCCTCTTTTCGGTTCATTCTTATTCGCTACAGCATGGCAGCACTTGTTTTTTTTGGTGCAATTGCTCCTGTTACAGACCTTACAGTGCAACATCAGTACTATGAAACACAATACTGTGTTTATGTTGCACTGACTCACCCACCCAGTCGCTGCACCACCCCAGGCAAGGACGCCACAGCACCTGCCGCTTCAGGTCTTCGATGACACCTTAGAGCTATGACTAAACGTCCTTATCTGGCTGGAAAGTACTTCTTAGCCTACATGATTCACGAGAACTCTCGTCGACAAGCTTTTCTCCTCTGGTTCTTTGGCCTATAACATCCATTAGTCTCTTAACCTTGGGGCCGACCTTTTCACTCTCTCCTATACTCACCTTTGGGACCAACTCATGGTCTACTATGCTGATAACTGCTGATCTCATGATTCTGCGCCCCATTTCTCTTCAGGGGCATTTTCTCTTTCCTCTTGGGACTCCTGGCTGGGTCCTCCTTCCTGACCTCTCCTCCTGAATCCTCCATTGCATCCTCTGTTGCACCAGGTGTTGTCACTGTGGGTGTCATTGCAAAAGGCACTGACACGTGTAAAGATTGGCCCCTGCCAATGCGGGCCCTATCGATGCTGGCCTGTCGACACCAGCCCTGTACCACTGGCCTAGTCGATGCCAGCTCTGCTGATACTGGCCCTGTCGATGCCAGCATTGTCGAAGTCGGTCCTGCTGACACTGGTCTAGTCGACACAAGCTCTGACGCCACCAACCCTCTCTTCTACCATCCCGCTGTCCTTCTCTCTCGGTGGGCCTCGCTCCTCATGTTGCACTTTTGTTGTGTCGACTGGTGATTCTCCAGCTTGCACAGTGTCTTTCACAGTATCCATCACGCGCCACCCTGGCACAGACACCATTCTCCACAGTCTCCAGTCGTGACTGCCACATGCGCCCTCCTGGACCTTCCACACTATGTCAGGTGGTCGTCTTTCTGCGTCTGGCTGCCTCAGCAGCACCGTTTGGCTTTCACTGCACTTTCGGCGCTGCCATCATGGAAGATTTGTTGAAAACCTGGACCATGACTCTGGTGCCATTTTTCGTAGCAGAGCCATCGTTCCACCATGACAGCCCAGTTTGTTTCTCTTCCTGCTGCAACCACATACATGTGGCCTGCCTCTGGTCCCGGCTCACTGGGATTGGGCCTCCTTCACCTCGTATACACCTTTCAGGGACTTCCTCACCACTCTGCGATATCTCCTCCCTTGCAGGGTTACATCATCTCTGAGATGGTGTCGCCATCTCTTCCTAAGAGAGGGTAGGATCTATATCATACGGTTAGCGCCTGTGATCCAACAACTGCTCATACAACCATGCACCATGAGTGGTCGCCTTCCTTGCCCGCTTGCTACATGGGCTCTGGCACTAACAGGAAAATAATCCACTGTACACAAGAACATGCATAACTGTTTTCCCTCTGAGTCTCCAGCAGTCAACACAGTTCATGGTGGAGTGAGCCTCACCACATATGACGCTACCACAACTAGCACTTCATTGGTGGCACCAGTCATGTGCCGCCAAGCGCTGGTTTCCGTATCCATCCACGACCTGGCTATATAGGTTGCTGCTTGGCCCATCTACAGCAGTTCACATCAGAAGTCACTCTGTAGCTTGACAGCAACTGCCAATGGTCCCTCAAAACAGTGCTCCCATCATTGAGTGTACCACTCTCTCTGGATCGAGCTCACCGCACTTTGTGGACCCTCCAGCTAAAGTCCACAGGCAAAGGTCTAGGAGAGCTTCGCAGAAACCACTGGGCCCTCTCTTTGTGTCTTCTCCACACTGCTCTGCAGAGCATCATCTCCAACATTGTCAGAGCTATTGCTCCATGTGGTACCAGCTGCTATGGACTTCACCCATAAACAAAGACTGAGGAGTACATCATTGTCCGCATATCAGATTTCCAGACCATTTCTGGGTGGTTTCTCTACATTGATTCTGTTGTGGGTTGGCAGGAGAGCCAACACCGTGTTATTAGAGGAAGCCGAAAGGTACGCGTTTTAGCTCACGCAGGCTGGCGTGAGATCTGGAACAGGACAAGGAAATTAGAATTTAGAAAAACGGACGTAGCTGGTGGAATATTTAACTTTAATCCATTAATAATGAGCGTCGTTCTTGGCTGTACATGATTCAGTATCAATAGTAACTGGTAATGGCGCCTTGCTAGGTCGTAGCAATTGACGTAGCTGAAGGCTATGCTAACTATCGTCTCGGCAAATGAGAGCGTATTTTGTCAGTGAACCATCGCTAGCAAAGTCGGTTGTACAACTGGGGCGAGTGCTAGGAAGTCTCTCTAGACCTGCCGTGTGGCGGCGCTCGGTCTGCAATCACTGATAGTGGCGACACGCGGGTCCGACGTATACTAACGGACCGCGGTCGATTTAAAGGCTACCACCTAGCAAGTGTGGTGTCTGGCGGTGACACTACAGATTCATTGTCTCCAAGCCTTCTGCCTAGCAGGATTTCATTCTACAACTATTGCAGCCACATACAACCATTCCTAGAATATTCCAGTATACAGTGAGAGACTCTAATCTTGCACCGAGTTATGCCCCTAGATGCTATTGTTGTGTTTGTTCATTGTCTTTATAAAGTGTTATTGTTCTGGCTACTTGGATCACATTAGTAGCATGTCGTTCCCACTCGGTCATGGACGCAAAAATAGTCTTTCAGGTTTAAGACCAATAAATGTTCTACCTACGCTTAAAATGGCAAACTTAGTGCTCTACATACACTGATGACTTAACAGATGGTATCAGGAGAGATATTGGGTCTAGTCTACAAGAGAAAGGTGAGGTAAATAGCAGTGTCGAACATCTTTTCCTTTCCTCGTTATTCTTTACTAGGCAATCAGCTGTTAGACAGTAGTCTATCTACTACCTAGTCAGCACTTCAGCAAATATAGGTAGCATGTTGGCTGTCAATTTGGAACGCAATAGAGATGTGCTTTAACCAGTCTATGACAATAAAATACTATAATTTCTGAGAGTAAGAAATGAGCATGGTTTCAATGCACAGTATATCTTTTCTCTACCCTTAACAACCGTTTTCTTTTTCGCTTACAAGGGCGCTAATAACCTCGGTGTTGAGAGTTCTAAATCCACATACACAACAGTTACACATTGGGTATTATCCAATATATGAGCTCGCACATGCAGATGATATGAAAGGAAATTGTGCATTGGAGTTTTCATTCACCTTCATCAAACTGGGCATTAAAATAGCAACACTATGATGGTGGCATGTAACAAACATAAAACTGGCATGAAGTGTATTACATGCCTGGATATGCAGTGAATGAACATTTTAGCACAACTGTCCAAAAAAGTAAGTTGGAGTACCGTCATCTACATTCTGTATACAATGAAAGATTCGCTGCAAGTTATTCATTTAGAAATCACATTTGAATATTGTTTGTCTGAAATGACATGAAATGTTTGTATGGCATTGATGGCCAGAAGTCCTCATCTGTGGAAGTTAACCTTCCCAGTTGATGACATGTTGGATGACTTGTGTGTCCATGATGATGAGAACAACACAACATCTGGTCCCCAACTTTCTTTGGCTGGGACCCCACGACTGCCATGTCACTAGGAAATCGATGGGTTCAGCTGGGCCATACCCAAAGCCATGAAGGACCTCAATGGCCACTTGTGATTAGCCCCTAAGGGGATAAACATATTTGTTCCCTCGGCCATCCAAAAACATACAGCTACATCACATACCTTAATTCATAAAATGGACTATTTTGCAACAAGGCAAATATCCAAACATACAATAGAGAAACGCAGAATGCCAGGATGACCTCCATTGACACGGTGGCCGAGAGAGGTGCGACGACAATGGTGCACCCAACGACAACGACACAGGAGTGACATCATGTTGTCTTTTCAGAAGAGTTCCGGTCTTGCATAAAGCATTGCTGTGGACTATCCAGGGCTTAATTTCGGTCGGAACGAAGTTCCGACACCTCCCAGGGAATTTTTTTTTAACTCACTGGAACAACTCGACACTGACGGTACACGTGTATTAAATCACAATGTAACTATAGGGTGGTCCATAAAGAACGAAGTTTTTAATGTAATAATGAAACACATAATTTATTTGAAAATTGCTAGTTTTATTATGTCAATATGAAACGCAAAGACTGCGATTAAACATGAAACAAAATATCAAGCAAATGTCCTCTATGGCTTCGTTTGGACGCCTCCACTTGGTGGACAAAGTTTTTGACGACTCTAGAGCAAAGTTTCGCTTCAGTTTGACCCACGACACACCGAATTTCTGCCTTGAGTTAAGAGATGGCTCGTAGATTGTTCACGTAAACACAAGATTTGACACATCCCCACAAAAAGTCACATGGTGTCAAATCACACCATCTCGGTGGCCATTTATGATCACCGTTGTGAGAGATGAGACGAGGACGCATTCTTTCTCTTAGCAACCTTGTTGTTTCAAAGGAAATGTGGCAAGTTGCCCCATCCTGCTAGAACCACAAGTGTTCCACATTCAGTTCTTCCACTTGCAGCCACAAAAACTGTGTTATCATATGGTGATAATAATCACCAAACACTGTCGCTGTTTTTCCAGTCCCGTCTTCAAAAAAGTGTGGTTCAATTCGTCTGCCAGCCGTAATGCGCATCCAATAGTGTCTTGTTGTGGATTAAGACGCTTCTCTTAGACTTTGTGAGGATTCTCTGTGCTCCGGATCCGGCAATTTTGCGTATTCACATAACCATTAAGTTGGAAGTGTGCCTCGTCATTGAAGGTTATTTCCTTATGAAAATCACTATCGAACTCTTGTTTTCTGAATACGCATTCAGCAAATACCCGACGCTTCAAATGGTCCTTCGGCTTCAGCTCTTGTGTTAGCTGAATCGTAAAAAGATGCAAATGCAAATCTTCACTTAAAATTCGATGCAGATTGCTTCTCGAAGTGTTGAGAACAGCGGCGAATCGTCTTCATTGCACTCGCAGCGACGCTCTCACTGACGAGAGCGACATTCTCTACCGGTCGAAGAGAATGAGGACGTACAGGTAATGTGATGTTCACTGTCGATCCTATATCTTCAAATTTCCATACCAATCTCTGCACTGCTGACATATTAGGCACATTCGCCCACCAAAAATTAAAGGAAGTCTTCGAACGTTCTCTGTATAGCATTCACTGTACTTGAAATGCACTTTCAAAATCTGGAAGCGTTGATCCATCGTATATCGCTCCATTACAATTGATAACAGTACGCACAAATGCCAGCTGACAATGGCAATTGGTAATCGCAATATCAACAAATAGTAGTAGCTTCAATTCCATGTCCGGCAACCTAGTAAACTGAAAGAAGCGCTCAATTGAAAAATTGCATTCCTTACGTGACACACTATATAATTTGCCGCTGTCTCGGGCACCAGCGAGCAGACAATGGGTGATCAAGGTAATGCGATAGCCAGTAGCATGCGGCAAGGTACTATGTAACTACAACAACGTGATAGTGAATGAAATATTTCAATCAGCAAATACAAGTTTCCAGAAAAGTCATGGTGAGCCTTCCTAAAAACCTAGGAAGGCAAGTGTTCACCCAAATATCCGCTTCATCGAGCAGCTACGATGCAACTGTTTGAACACTGCCTTTGGCAGCAATTGAAAACATGGCGTCATAGTCACGAAAACTAGCGAGTTGTGCCGATATGTATGTATAAAGTGACACTGCTACGGGGACAGACGGCAGCACTTGTTGTTAAATATTGTGGTTGTGTTGTTTTGATTATAAGAAATCATGTTTTAAAAAAACAGAAATTCAGAACAGTATCCTATAAAAGAAATGATTTCTCGTGTATCTGTGTGTGTGTGTGTGTGTGTGTGTGTGTGTGTGTGAGGAGAACTCCGAGGAGAACGAACATTGTCAGATTGCTTTCGCTATCGTCATATGGGCCTAGAATCTGGCATGATGGTATGGGGTGCTAATTGGGTACCGGCACACTAAACGGTCACGTCTGTTTTGCATTGCTGGCAATTTTGGCAGCTGTAGTTACATTTATGACGGCTTAAGGCCAGTAGCTGCGACCTATTTTCAACAAGATTACGCAAGACCGTTCATTGCCCAGAACTACCTCAGTCCAGACGGTGATCGATTCTGGCATGAGCAGCACATTCCCTCGAATTTATCCATTCCTGAAATCATCAGGAAAGGGGTTGCCGAGAGACTGGCTTGCCATTTCTTGCCAACCACCGCAATTGTCACATGGAATGATGTAACTGAATCATCCAAGCTCAGTTCGACTACATTCCCGTCCAGGACGAGCCACTGTTTGTGCCAGTTAGTAACTATGTGTACTAAAATTCGCATCCTTAATACCCCTCAAATCACCTACAAATTTAATCATGTTCTTCGTGCCATGCTGTATAAGTAAATTTACATTACCGGTATTTGCTATAAGTACCAGTGTACAATTTTAATGGCCAGCAGTGTAAACTGTGTTTCTGTTTCTCCCCAACATCAACCAGTGTCCATAGCAATCACATTATTGTCATTGCTGCGACAGTAATTTTAAATTCTTCCGCTTTCTTTTATAATAACTGCAGAATGTGAGCACGTTTTAATTTTGTGTTTTGAGGTTTGATTATAAAACACCTGATGAATTAAAACCTTTTATGCACAGTTGTATGAAACAATTTTGATTGAGGTTCTACCTAAGTTACCGATACCTGTCCCAGATTTCACGGTGAGTATATATGATCTAAGCACTTTCAATAAAAACACAATGTTAAAAGGAAGACGATAGGTGCATCGGCACTAGAAACTATCGAATATAACAGCTACGTTAAACGATATTCGTTTGCGAACTGATTACACATTTTTATCTTTCAGAAGGTTTGAAAGGGGAATTTTCTACCACCGCGCAAGGTTGGCGACACTGTTTGTTTATCAGTGATTCAATTGTCAGCTGTCAAGACGAAGAAGGCGTTTATGCTTGTGTTAGGTTATGTACTGTATTGACAAAGTCATCGATACAAACAGTTTACGAAAATGCATGACGCAACGGAACGAAAATGCGAAATCGAATCAAAACTTGAAAAGGTTTGTTAATAAATATTTTCGATTACATTGTTTTATTGTTGCTTTGAGAGCTTTCTCGGAAAACATGGTAATACTTAACGTACGTTTCTTGTTGAAGGAGTTGAATAACTTGAATATGCTAAAGGAACTCAAGGGCAAAAGTAATCACCTAACAAAAGGTATGATTAATATACTAGATTCCTTTGAACATCGATTGGCACGTTTGGAGGAGACTATATTACCAGTTTACAATGAAACTGGCAACTTACAGAAACGTCAGGAAAGTATCCTTTTGAAATTAAGAAAGTTTAAATTGTAATCTGTAGTCCGAGAAAAAAAAAAAAAAGACTTCATGTGGTCATTGTGTTATGAATCTGATTTATTGTGCTAAGGTATCTTCAGTAGAGGAATTACTCTGTGTACAACAAAAACATTTTTCTTCAGAGTCATATGTGAAACAAACAAATTTGTGCGTTCATTGTATACACTTCAAATAGTAAACTGTCACAGCAGTGTGAACATAATACAAAAATATTTACTAGGTATTTTTAGGTTAAGTTTGCAGAAAACCATAAATAGATGGTATCAGTAGGTCTGTAAAGACTGTTCACAGACAAAGTACTGTTACATCAACTGAATGTAAAACCATATTTCGTAGAAATCATAAAATATTGTGAAGTCTATCATTAAGTATACTGTAACTCAATATTGTAAGAATCCTACCAATCCACGAAAATGAAGGCTGTGTTTGAGCTTATTAGCATCACCTATGACATTGTGGTATTCAGTGTCAGTGAAGCATCCATTTCATTAAGGATAACCTGTCCTGTTACAGATGCAATGAATTAGGCACAGGTGGGGAACAATGCTTGTCTAGACACATACTATTAACAGAAAAACCTTACACTGTTTCATTTTGCAAGAGCAAAATTCTGTTGAGTAACTAATGAAAGGAAGAGAAGTTTCAATAAATCATTCCATTTCAACATGATATCAGAGTCAGTCAGATATCTCTAGAAAAGACAGATTAACACCACTTACTGCTGACAAGGAGACTGTTTTCAACCTCCCAGTGAAGTAATCTGTCAAGTGACAGGTAATTTTCCTAAATAACATATATTGTCACACAGAGTCTTACACTTTCCAATCTCATAATGAGAACATGGAGCAGGAGTAATTATAATATAATGAGTTTCTCATTGTCATTTTCGTTATCGAAGTGGTCGATATAGTTAACAAACAGTTAATTCATCCCAGTTACATTTTCACTGTTGGTTAGTGTATTCAGTTTTTTTTCTAGTTTAAAACAAATTTTGACAATGAAAACTTTTGTTTACATTGTCTGGTTTATTTAGTTTGTGATACTATAGTTTAGTTACTTTATTAATACTAGAAGTATCCCGGTAAAAGTTTGTTTTCAAAAGTTGTATTTACAATCATGGAATCATGTACTGTGGGAAACAGTATAAAGAACAAATGGCAGGTCAGGACAAGTTACAAAATAAAACAGAAACTTTCTGCACTAATGTGTAAAACAGAGGCAGCTCTCTTACATTAAAGAAAACTGTAATTTTTGAGCCATACTGCTTCAGTTTAAATTACTACTCAGCTAATAGTGTTCAATAAGTTTGAAGACCCATTTAAATGTTTCTAGACAAACAAAATTATAGTGCTAATGGGAAAATAGATAGCAGGCTGGTGGGTTTTCATCTGTAATGTGAGGAACTAAAGTAGTCCCAACATTTTGCTAAGTTAAAAATGCATTCAACCATAAATTTTTCAGATCAAGCAATATGGAGACGAAAGCTAATAAATAAAATAGTTCTAATCATTTTTTGGAATTCAGGTTTTATTATTATTATCCTTATAAGAGATTTATTTGATAGCAGTCTGACAAAGAAAACATCCTTGACTGCCAACACCAGACATTGAAAAAGCACTTAAGGCACTGGATCATGTCATTGGTTTCTACAGTGTCAGCCAAGAAGTAGCACAGGTAGTGCAAGCAGGGCCTGCTCCAGGATTGGAGCCTTTCCTGGCAGCGATGGATAGACTTCAGACAGCACAACGTTACTTTGAAAAGAATAATCCACAGAGTGTTGAACTCGAAAACATAGTGAGTAACTTTTTTTGCTTTTGCTTTCAATAATGTGTGTGTGTGTGTGTGTGTGTGTGTGTGTGTGTGTGTGTGTGTGTGTGTGTGTGAGAGAGAGAGAGAGAGAGAGAGAGAGAGGGAGAGAGAGAGAGAGAGAGAGAGAGAGAGAGATATGAAGGACTTAATCCAATATCTAAATAATATCTAACAGTCCATACACATTATGCCTAACTACAACTTAATTCATCCTCTGTGGTGAGTAGCAGCCTGTCCTTTCTGTATTGTTGTCCTATATTTAATGTTGATATACAGATGCATTGGCAGCCTATTTGTCTCTTCCAAGCAACAGGAGAGGGAGGGGGGGGTGAGAGGGAGAGAGAGTATTGAATGACTACCTGTCATGATTATAAGTGGCTAATGAAGAATGTAGAACTGGTAGAGGCCGACTTCGGGGAAGATCAGTTTGGATTCCGTAGGAATGTTGGAACTCGTGAGGCAATACTGACCTTATGACTTATTTTAGAAGAAAGATTAAGAAAAGGCAAACCTACGTTTCTAGCATTTGTAGACTTAGAGAAAGCTTTTGACAATGTTGACTGGAATACTCTCTTTCAAATTCCAAAGGTGGCAGGGGTAAAATACAGGGAGTGAAAGGCTATTTACAATTTGTACAGAAACCAGATGGCAGTTATAAGAGTCGAGGGGCATGAAAGGGAAGCAGTGGTTGGGAAGGGAGTGAGACAGGGTTGTAGGCCTCTCCCCGATGTTATTCAATCTGTATATTGAGCAAGCGGTAAAGGAAACAAAAGAAAAATTTGGAGTAGGTATTAAAATCCATGGAGAAGAAATAAAAACTTTGAGGTTTGCCGATGACATTGTAATTCTGTCAGAGACAGCAAAGGACTTGGAAGAGCAGTTGAACGGAATGGATGGTGTCTTGAAGGGAGGATATAAGATGAACATCAACAAAATGAAAACGAGGATAATGGAATGTAGTCGAATTAAGTCAGTTGATGCTGAGGTAATTAGATTAGGAAATGAGACACTTAAAGTGGTAAAGGAGTTTTGCTACTTGGGGAGCAAAATAATTGATGATGGTCAAAGTAGAGAGGATATAAAATGTAGACTGGCAATGGCAAGGAAAGTGTTTCTGAAGAAGAGAAATTTGTTAACATCAAGTATAGATTTAAGTGTCAGGAAGTCGTTTCTGAAAGTATTTGTATGGAGTGTAGCCATGTATGGAAGTGAAACATGGACAATAAATAGTTTGGACAAGAAGAGAATAGAAGCTTTCGAAATGTGGTGCTACAGAAGAATGTTGAAGATTAGGTGGGTAGATCATGTAACTAATGAGGAGCTATTGAATAGGATTGGGGAGAAGAGAAGTTTGTGGCACAACTTGACTAGAAGAAGGGATCGATTGGTAGGACATGTCCTGAGGCATCAAGGGATCACAAATTTAGCATTGGAGGGCAGTGTGGAGGGTAAAAATCGTAGAGGGAGACCAAGAGATGAATACACTAAGGAGATTCAGAAGGATGTAGGCTGCAGTAGGTACTGGGAGATGAAGGAGCTTGCACAGGATAGATTAGCATGGAGAGCTGCATCAAACAAGTCTCAGGACTGAAGACCACAACAACAACAATGAAGAAGGAAGTACATGGTACAATACCTTTCCACAAAATCTAGTACCTCATATTTAGGTCTGAAATAGGCCAAAGACATGGTCTGTTGTAGCATGTGTAGTGAAATATGAGCAATGTTATCTAAACACATGAACTGTAACCCATATTTGTAATACCATATAAATTGTAGTCCCCAACAATAAGCTTCAGCTTTTATCATTTGCACCAAAAATAAGAAAATGTGGAAAGTTGATAGAAAGATAGCTTGCTCAGTATCCTCAACCTGGACTGAGATTAAAGTCATAGGAATGAAAGTGAGACAACAAGGGCTGAGATGATAGACACTGCATGAGATGACATTTGGAGTAGTATCACAGTTAGACTGTGGTAGTATCTTTCCACTTACGATACTTCTAAGTATTGGCATTAAATAGGTAGGTTTGAAAGATATTAGCAACAGAAGTTACTCTCCATTACCTTCTCCTAACATGTGGTTCCTTCTTAGTATGGGTATTTAGTGATTTCTTTCTTTGCTGAAGAAAGTATCTATTGTTCTTGAATGGGACATTCTGTGATATGTTTTTGCCCACTTTCAGCATAATATTTGGAGTTGGGTCTTCTGATGACAATTGTCTACTGTCTTTGGACAATTTTTTCATATGAAGCTAAGAGGTATATCAAAATATATAATAGTTATTTATTCATGCATGCAGCGTACATTTGAGGATCATCCAGAAAGTAAACAATGGTTGCACATCACGCCCAGCACTGGTCCTTCACCAATTTTTAAATTTATAAGCAAATAAGCAAGATTTATGGCGACAGTGCAATGAACAAGTAGTCAATGAGGAAATAGTGAATTCATTTAATCAAAGAAGAAGCAGTGTGCTCAAGGAAAATATTCAGGAAAACCAGCAGTTTGCTTTAAGCATATTACATGAATCCATCCCACAAATTTCACATTTGCATCTGAGTGAAATTGTGACACAGCATCTTGGCTACAAAAACATATGTGCTCCATGTATGTCTATTTGACAGATGTCTATAACATTAAACTGGTGGGGGAAGCCCTTGAATTTTTGTCTGAATAAGACAATGTTGGTGAAAAATTTCTTGACTGGATAATAACGGAAGTCGGGGTTGTATTCAAGATTCCAGAGAACTAGTATCAGTCTGTGGAGTGGCATCGCTCACTCCTTCCTCAAGGCCCAAAAAAGAAAAACCAAATCTCAACACCAGAAAGTGGTGGCAACAATGTTTTGGGAAAAAATGGTGTGATCCTTTGGAGTTCATGCAAGGAGTTTGAATTATCAATTCAGACACCTGTTGTGAAACTCTTCACTAATTTCAGTACACTATCCAAAATGAAAAATGTGGAATGCAATGCTGTTGTCAAACTTGTTTTCGACTCTGGACATCCTCCTTATAGCCCTGACTTGGGACCGAATGATTTTCTCTTGTTTCTGAAACTAAATGAAGTTTTGGGTGGGAAACAGCAAGCAGTGATGGAGAGCAACAAGGGAACTGAAATATTGGCCCCACCTTACAATAAGTGCCTCGACAGCTGTGGTGATTACATTGAAAAATGGTACTGTAACTTTATAAATAGAGCAAGGTAGCAAACGTGTGTCACTGAATCTGAAGCAGAGCAGTAATAACAACTTTCACTGTCACCACTGATCTAATTAGCAGGTGGCCTCAAAAATGGCAAGTAGGAGAACAGTCATGTGTAATCTAATACTTACAGTTGAAGTAACTGCCTCCTACAAGAAAGATAAAATAATTAAATCACTCTTGTGGATGTGGGGAGCAAAACAGTAAGTGGGCTGTATAGAAGTGTAATTCATAATGACTGAAGTATTGCAAAGTAAGAATGATGCATGTTGTTCTGATGATGCTGATGGAGTGGAAAAGAAAAAGATTTAGGGGAGGCAGGTTGTTGTAGGAGGAAAAAAATACCAATAACTGAAAGCTTTTTATAATGGATTTAAATATATTGCACCTAAAAGAGGGGTCTGAAGTATGCTCTCCTATCATAAATGTAGTTGTCGTCGGTGATTGTAATAAACACCATGGTCCATTTTTTGTGAGTATCATAATAGCTATAAATACTGTTATTGAAGCAAGGATTAAATTTTTAAAAAAATACCCAATTGAGCAATTGAGATTATTTAACCTGCTGATCTTTTTACACAGACAACACTATTTAATGCTGGAGGTGATGCCCTGAATAGAGAATTTAAAGATCTGCTCATGCGACACAGCAAGCCAGTACCTCCAATTGTTCTCTTGGATTTGATTGGGGCAGATGAAGGTAAGTCAATTCTGCATTACTGTTTGGCTGATGCTGCGAGCAGTGTCGTGTTTAATACATGCATAATAGTTATTAAAGGTTTTGAAACTAGTTCACTGCCAGAGTGTTATACACTCCTGGAAATTGAAATAAGAACACCGAAAATTCATTGTCCCAGGAAGGGGAAACTTTATTGACACATTCCTGGGGTCAGATACATCACATGATCACACTGACAGAACCACAGGCACATAGACACAGGCAACAGAGCATGCACAATGTCGGCACTAGTACAGTGTATATCCACCTTTCGCAGCAATGCAGGCTGCTATTCTCCCATGGAGACGATCGTAGAGATGCTGGATGTAGTCCTGTGGAACGGCTTGCCATGCCATTTCCACCTGGCGCCTCAGTTGGACCAGCGTTCGTGCTGGACGTGCAGACCGCGTGAGACGACGCTTCATCCAGTCCCAAACATGCTCAATGGGGGACAGATCCGGAGATCTTGCTGGCCAGGGTAGTTGACTTACACCTTCTAGAGCACGTTGGGTGGCACGGGATACATGCGGACGTGCATTGTCCTGTTGGAACAGCAAGTTCCCTTGCCGGTCTAGGAATGGTAGAACGATGGGCTCGATGACGGTTTGGATGTACCGTGCACTATTCAGTGTCCCCTCGACGATCACCAGTGGTGTACGGCCAGTGTAGGAGATCGCTCCCCACACCATGATGCCGGGTGTTGGCCCTGTGTGCCTCGGTCGTATGCAGTCCTGATTGTGGCGCTCACCTGCACGGCGCCAAACACGCATACGACCATCATTGGCACCAAGGCAGAAGCGACTCTCATCGCTGAAGACGACACGTCTCCATTCGTCTCTCCATTCACGCCTGTCGCGACACCACTGGAGGCGGGCTGCACGATGTTGGGGCGTGAGCGGAAGACGGCCTAACGGTGTGCGGGACCGTAGCCCAGCTTCATGGAGACGGTTGCGAATGGTCCTCGCCGATACCCCAGGAGCAACAGTGTCCCTAATTTGCTGGGAAGTGGCGGTGCGGTCCCCTACGGCACTGCGTAGGATCCTACGGTCTTGGCGTGCATCCGTGCGTCGCTGCGGTCCGGTCCCAGGTCGACGGGCACGTGCACCTTCCGCCGACCACTGGCGACAACATCGATGTACTGTGGAGACCTCACGCCCCACGTGTTGAGCAATTCGGCAGTACGTCCACCCGGCCTCCCGCATGCCCACTATACGCCCTCGCTCAAAGTCCGTCAACTGCACATACGGTTCACGTCCACGCTGTCGCGGCATGCTACCAGTGTTAAAGACTGCGATGGAGCTCCGTATGCCACGGCAAACTGGCTGACACTGACGGCCGCAGTGCACAAATGCTGCGCAGCTAGTGCCATTCGACGGCCAACACCGCGGTTCCTGGTGTGTCCGCTGTGTCGTGCGTGTGATCATTGCTTGTACAGCCCTCTCGCAGTGTCCGGAGTAAGTATGGTGGGTCTGACACACCGGTGTCAATGTGTTCTTTTTTCCATTTCCAGGAGTGTACATTACCTGTCTCAAAACAACAAATAAATCATTGTCATTAGTTACATTATACTATGAAGAATGGAGTTAGTAGTGCAAACTCATTTATTACACTTGCTATTTAGTTATTTATTATTATGACATAATTTGACATCAGTTCCAATTAGCCACAGCATTTATGCAACTGATTCTCATTGAAACACTTGTCTGCCTTTCACCTGCCTGCCCCCTCATCTGCTTCTCATCTGCCACCCCCCTCCCCCTTCTGCAACCCATCTCCTCTACGTGAACCTGCCACCCACCCCCGGGTGGCCAGCCAAAGTCATTAGCATTGCAGCTTCCATGCAGTGACACACCAAACGTATGGCTAGTATGGCTGTGCTAGTCATTTTAGCATATCCAAAGGAAATGTTCAACCTTTCATGAATGTGAAATGATGTTAAATCTCATGTTATTGTAGTCCACTGTCTAATATGCACTTCAGTGACAACCATTTTCTCAAACACTATGGTGCTTCCATGCTGTTATCTGCAGAGCACAGAAAGAGAGTAGGCCACTGACTTGGAAATCTAATAAGTTATGTTCACCACATGGAGGTGAGGTTGAGCTATGGACAGGCTTCAGATATAGAAAAAACACACATTTATACAAGCAAAACACACTCTCTCTCTCACTCACTCACTCACTCACTCACTCACACACACACACACACACACACACACACACACACTCTCTCTCTCTCTCTCTCTCTCTCTCTCTCTCTCTCTCTCACACACACACACACACACACACACACACACACACACACACACACAGCCCCTGCTGTCTCCAAGCACAGGCTTGACTGCAGTGAGCAGTGATCTCAGCTGTGGAGGATAGTGAGATGTAGAAGGTGTGTGAAGCAAAGGTGGGAAATAGTAATGGAGTAGGGGTGGGGAAGATGCTGTTGTGATGATGTGTGAGAATGTGCAGGGATGTGGCATGAACAGGATGGAGGGCTACTGGATACTGCATCAGGATGCTGTGCTGAGGAAGGGGAGAGGGGGGTGGAGGGGGGACACAGAAAAAGAGAAAGGACTGGACTGGACTGGGCAGGTGAGCGGGGAGGATAGACGTAAGTGTAAGGCTGGAGCAGTGGCAGAGAAGGGCAAAGAGTGGAGGAGAGGGACTGCCAAAAGTTGAGGGCACAGGGGTCTGCAAGGGTTACAGGAAGGAAGGATATGCTACAGGAAGAATTGTCACCTTGGCAGTTCAGAAAAGCTGGTGTTGGTGGGAAGAATCTAGACGGCCAGAAGATACAGTCATTAATGTAACGCACACAATTTTGCTTTGCATGCTCATCAAGTGGATGGTCCAGCTGTATCTTTGTCACAGTTTGGCAGTGGGCATTCATGCTTATTAGTGGTCATGCCCACATAGAATGCATTGGGATGCAATACAGATCTGTTCTCTGTGACATCAATACTCTCAATTTTCTGTATTTTTGAAGTTTCATGTATCAAATTGTGTCGTGAATTATCTTTCAATTTTTGTTAATAAATGCACTGTAATGGCACCATGGAATTTATATAAAATGTATCCGATACCTGAATCTCCTTTTATACCCACATAGGCAGGCTGTTTTCAACTCTAAATGAAACCAATATGCTACAAGAACTGATTCAAGGGACTATGCCAGCAAGAGAACAGAACAGGTAGGGAGGACTTCAAAGTGTCTGTGCACTAAGTTGATCCGGAAAGAGCTAAGTTGACTTTTGAAATTTTGAGCGAGAAGAAATGACCAGTTATACTGTACATTGCCTATACCACTTTCTACAGACTCGTGGTTAGGCCGAGAAACATCTGTGGAGGCTTAGTATCATGGGGGGGGGGATCTTGCAAGGTCTTTTCCAGGGATTTGAGCCATGATGGGCACCTACTGTATAGATGAATATCTTAACAGAGACTGTTAGGCCCCAGCTTAAGTAAAAATGTCTGTTAGATTTCAGTTTTGATAGCACTTGGTCATGTCAAGATTAGGTATTTTGTGTATGATAAATTTATTAATAGTGCATAGCAATGTTTCATTCTGACAGCATATTAATTCTGTAAATATTAGCTGTTCCAGTTTATTGTATTGAACTATTTTGACAATATCCTGATAAATAGTCAGGATAGTAGGTACTATATTCAAATGTTTATGTTTTTTATGCTATACTTTCTGACTTGTTACACACCCATGAAAATCATCTCATTTTTTTGGATCTGTGGAACGAAATCTGAATCTAATCTAATCAGAACAGTTGCTCTAGTCCTGTGTGGTACTAAGTCATGAGGGAGGGAGCTCTTTTGGCCAGTCAGTGGGTATGTACTCTTTTGGACAGTCAGTGGGTAGTATCTGTGCAGATATGGTGCCTGATGGGCAGTGACCAATTTTTATCCAAAGCACTGGGTGAGTTCATTTGTTTGTTCAGACGGGAAGGTCAGTGACAGTTGGCGATGACAGAATCAAGTCGCAAGCCCTGCAATCATTCTCAAATGATTTTACAGTAGAGGTCACTATCCATTTGATGGATATTACATAATATGTTGCTACAT
The DNA here is from genome assembly GCF_021461395.2 of Schistocerca americana. NCBI lineage: Eukaryota > Metazoa > Arthropoda > Insecta > Orthoptera > Acrididae > Schistocerca > Schistocerca americana. The sequence continues at coordinate 386,716,034 of NC_060120.1, forward strand.
ATGAAATTTAGCTAACATGCTGAATTTTTCTTTAGACTTGGTAGAGATCTCCATCTGTCACCAGTTTGAAGAAAATTGATCTGACATAGGACACTCATTTGTGATTGTGCCATGCCAGCGATAAAGCCAGAGTAAAATATCCACACCAATCCTCATATTTCATAAACGGTGTGAGATATTAAAATCATCTTTTGGCAAATTATATCACACAAAGAGGAGAGTATTTTGCTGTATGGTTATTATGCAAACCTTTACTATCTACTGTATTATTCCACTAACTAAAAACTTTTTCCATGAAAGAATTCAATTTTTAAGGGCCATCGATAGTTGGTGAAGTGGGAAATCATATGGGTTTTGGAACAACATAAGTGAAGACATTACACACTTATTTTGTGTCGAGGATGTGCTTTTTGATAAGATACTGACCTTACTTTTCCCCAGTTCCTTACTTAATAAACCAGTTCCAAAATTCTCTCACAATTGCTTCTGCACAACATGCTAGTGAAGTGAGACTTGTGTAAATTGTGCTGTGTTTTTGCAAAAGAAGTAAATTTTAACATGGCACCAAGAGAAATGGGTAGGTTTTACTCAAAATTCGCCACTTTTGACACTTCTCTGAAAGTGAAAAATGGTTAACAAGCCAGGTGGAAATAAACCGCTGAACTTTCAGCAAAATTCTTTTTAGATACTAATCATAGCAGATGTGACAGATCTTTTTGAATGGTCACCATGCAAGTGTGGGCATGGAGGGAACCTACTTAATATCTACAAAAAATGTGAATGTAGGCTTCAGTTTAAAAAGGCACATCCCTTCCAGCACTTGGCATTTTTCCTACAGTGCCTGCCCGCAGCCCCCACCACTGCCACTCTCTCCATGTGCACCGTGCCACCTGCGCATCTGCCGACCACAGTATTCAGCATGGATTCTATCTGGGGGACGGTAAGTGATTTGAGAGACAAGACACGGGAGATCTGTGCGGTGGGTAGTTTGTCTGTGAAGGCCACAGTGAGATCCTCTGTGTTTTGGTCAGGGAACATTCGTCACTGCTGCATCACTGCTGATGTGACCACCATGTCTGACTTGGCTGCAAGGAAGGGACTTTTTAATATGGAAGGGTAGCAGGTGTCAAAATGGAGGTATTGTTGGTGGTTGATAGGTTTGGTGTAGACTGATACAGCCATCAGTGAGATGGAGGTAGACATCAAGGAATGTGGCTTGTTGGGGCTAGGAGAATCAGCAAATGGGGAAGATGATGTCAAGGCTATGGAAGAATGTGGATAGGGCGTCCTCACTGTCGGTCCAGATCATGAAGTCTTCAGTGAATCTGAACCAGATGAGGGGTCTGGAATTCTGGGTGGTTATGGAGGATTCCTTTAGATGGCCCATAAATAGTGGCATTAGAATGGTACTGTGTGGGTGCTAGTGGCTGTACCACACATTTTGTTTGTAGGTGCTGTCTTCAAAGGAGAAATAATTGTGGGTGAGGTTATAGTTAGCTATGGTGACCTCTTGTCATGCTCTGAATGAATAATATCCTCTCCACTCTCATCTCCACCCTTCCCACAGTGCTATTCCACTGTCCACCAAATCTACTCAGTATCCTTGTCCAATACCGTACACAAGGCTTGTATACCTGTAAAAGACATAGATGCCAGACCTGTCTCATACATTCTCCCACTACCACATACTGCAGTTCTGACAAGGGCATTTCCCATCAAAGTAAGGGCCATCTGTGAAAGCAGCCATATGGTGTGCCACCGTAGATACAACCACTGTGCACCATTCTATGTGTGCATGACCACTGACAAACATGAATGACCATTGAGAAACTGGGACCATGAAACAACTGGACTATCCAGCCGCTGAGCATACAGTGCATAATATGACTTCAACGACTACTTTACTGCCCGGGAAATCTGTATTATTTTCACCAACAGCTTTACTGATTTGTCCTCCAGCTACCTCTACCCCCTTCCCTACTCCCACTTCTATCTTACACATGCTTTGTATATGCTCAGGTCATCTACTTCTCCCCCCCCCCCTTGAACCATGGACCTTGCCGTTGGTGGGGAGGCTTGCGTGCCTCAGCGATACAGATGGCCGTACCGTAGGTGCAACCACAACGGAGGGGTATCTGTTGAGAGGCCAGACAAACATGTGGTTCCTGAAGAGGGGCAGCAGCCTTTTCAGTAGTTGCAGGGGCAACAGTCTGGATGATTGACTGATCTGGCCTTGTAACATTAACCAAAACGGCCTTGCTGTGCTGTTACTGCGAACGGCTGAAAGCAAGGGGAAACTACAGCCGTAATTTTTCCCGAGGAAATGCAGCTTTACTGTATGATTAAATGATAATGGCGTCCTCTTGGGTAAAATATTCCGGAGGTAAAATAGTCCCCCATTCGGATCTCCGGGTGGGGACTACTCAAGAGGACGTCGTTATCAGGAGAAAGAAAACTGGCGTTCTACGGATCGGAGCGTGGAATGTCAGATCCCTTAATCGGGCAGGTAGGTTAGAAAATTTAAAAAGGGAAATGGATAGGTTAAAGTTAGATATAGTGGGAATTAGTGAAGTTCGGTGGCAGGAGGAACAAGACTTTTGGTCAGGTGATTACAGGGTTATAAATACAAAATCAAATAGGGGTAATGCAGGAGTAGGTTTAATAATGAATAAGAAAATAGGAGTGCGCGTTAGCTACTATGAACAGCATAGTGAACGCATTATTGTGGCCAAGATAGACACAAAGCCCATGCCTACTACAGTAGTACAAGTTTATATGCCAACTAGCTCCGCAGATGATGAAGAAATAGATGAAATGTATGACGAGATAAAAGAAATTATTAAGGTAGTGAAGGGAGACGAAAATTTAATAGTCATGGGTGACTGGAATTCGTCAGTAGGGAAAGGGAGAGAAGGAAACGTAGTAGGTGAATATGGATTGGGGGGAAGAAATGAAAGAGGAAGCCGCCTTGTAGAATTTTGCACAGAGCATGACTTAATCATAGCTAACACTTGGTTCAAGAATCATAAAAGAAGGTTGTATACCTGGAAGAATCCTGGAGATACTAAGAGGTATCAGATAGATTACATAATGGTAAGACAGAGATTTAGGAACCAGGTTTTAAATTGTAAGACATTTCCAGGGGCAGATGTGGATTCTGACCACAATCTATTGGTTATGAACTGCAGATTGAAACTGAAGAAACTGCAAAAAGGTGGGAATTTAAGGAGATGGGACCTGGATAAACTGAAAGAACCAGAGGTTGTACAGAGTTTCAGGGAGAGCATAAGGGAACAATTGACAGGAATGGGCGAAAGAAATACAGTAGAAGAAGAATGGGTAGCTCTGAGGGATGAAGTAGTGAAGGCAGCAGACGATCAAGTAGGTAAAAAGACGAGGGCTAATAGAAATCCTTGGGTAACAGAAGAAATATTGAATTTAATTGATGAAAGGAGAAAATATAAAAATGCAGTAAATGAAGCAGGCAAAAAGGAATACAAACGTCTCAAAAATGAGATCGACAGGAAGTGCAAAATGGCTAGACGACAAATGTAAGGATGTAGAGGCTTGTCTCACTAGGGGTAAGATAGATACTGCCTACAGGAAAATTAAAGAGACCTTTGGAGAGAAGAGAACCACTTGTATGAATATCAAGAGCTCAGATGGCAACCCAGTTCTAAGCAAAGAAGGGAAGGCAGAAAGGTGGAAGGAGTATATAGAGGGTTTATACAAGGGCGATGTACTTGAGGACAATATTATGGAAATGGAAGAGGATGTAGATGAAGATGAAATGGGAGATAAGATACTGCGTGAAGAGTTTGACAGAGCACTGAAAGACCTGAGTCGAAACAAGGCCCCGGGAGTAGACAACATTCCATTAGAACTACTGATGGCCTTGGGGGAGCCAGCCATGACAAAACTCTTACCATCTGGTGAGCGAGATGTATGAGACAGGCGAAATACCCTCAGACTTCAAGAAGAATGTAATAATTCCAATCCCAAAGAAAGCAGGTGTTGACAGATGTGAAAATTACCGAACTATCAGTTTAATAAGTCACAGCTGCAAAATACTAACGAGAATTCTTTACGGACGAATGGAAAAACTGGTAGAAGCGGACCTCGGGGAAGATCAGTTTGGATTCCGTAGAAATGTTGGAACACGTGAGGCAATACTAACCTTACGACTTGTCTTAGAAGAAAGATTAAGAAAAGGCAAACCTACGTTTCTAGCATTTGTAGACTTATAGAAAGCTTTTGACAATGTTAACTGGAATACTCTCTTTCAAATTCTGAAGGTGGCAGGTATAAAATACAGGGAGCGAAAGGCTATTTACAATTTGTACAGAAATCAGATGGCAGTTATACGAGTCGAGGGGCATGAAAGGGAAGCAGTGGTTGGGAAAGGAGTGAGAGAGGGTTGTAGCCTCTCCCCGATGTTATTCAATCTGTATATTGAGCAAGGAGTAAAGGAAACAAAAGAAAAATTCGGAGTAGATATTAAAATTCATGGAGAAGAAGTAAAAACTTTGAGGTTCACCGATGACATTGTAATTCTGTCAGAGACAGCAAAGGACTTGGAAGAGCAGTTGAACGGAATGGATGGTGTCTTGAAGGGAGGATATAAGATGAACATCAACAAAAGCAAAACGAGGATAATGGAATGTAGTCAAATTAAATCGGGTGATGCTGAGGGAATTAGATTAGGAAATGAGACACTTAAAGTAGTAAAGGAGTTTTGCTATTTAGGGAGTAAAATAACTGATGATGGTCGAAGTAGAGAGGATATAAAATGTAGACTGGCAATGGCAAGGAAATCGTTTCTGAAGAAGAGAAATTTGTTAACGTTGAGTATAGATTTAAGTGTCAGGAAGTCGTTTCTGAAAGTATTTGTATGGAGTGTAGCCATGTATGGAAGTGAAACATGGACGATAACTAGCTTGGACAAGAAGAGAATAGAAGCTTTCGAAATGTGGTGCTACAGAAGAATGCTGAAGATAAGGTGGTTAGATCACGTAACTAATGAGGAGGTATTGAATAGGATTGGGGAGAAGAGAAGTTTGTGGCACAACTTGACTAGAAGAAGGGATCGGTTGGTAGGACATGTTTTGAGGCATCAAGGGATGACAAATTTAGCATTGGAGGGCAGCGTGGAGGGTAAAAATCGTAGAGGGAGACCAAGAGATTAATACACTAAGCAGATTCAGAAGGATGTAGGTTGCAGTAGGTACTGGGAGATGAAGAAGCTTGCACAGGATAGAGTAGCATGGAGAGCTGCATCAAACCAGTCTCAGGACTGAAGACCACAACAACAACATCTACTTCTCATCTCCCTGTGCTGTCCCGTGCCGCCCCCCCCCCCCCCCCCCTCCCCGCCTGCCGCCACCACCACCTCTCAACGCAGCACACAGCAGCCTACCATCCTACCATCCTGTCTCTGCCATGTCCCTGCACACTCCCACAGGCAGCACTACAGCATCTGCCACCACACAAACTGCATGAATGACAGAATTGTTGGGATGCGCAAGTCTCTGAACTCAAGTAAGGGTACGGTAACATGCCGTGATATCATGGATATGGACATAGCAGAGCTGAAACAAAAATGGGCATCCCAGGAGATATTCCATGTAGAGCAACAAACACAAAGGAATAATGGAGAAACTGAAAAGACTGCCACTTTCATTGTCACATTCGATTCTCCAGCACTGCCTGAACATGTTATAACAGGGTTCCTTCAACTTACAGTTAGGCATAACATACCAAACCCTATACAGCACTATAAGTTCTAGTGTTTTGGCCATACAACCGTGAGTTGTGGAGGTGAAGTGACTCGTGGGAACTGTGGAAAAACAGTCCATGATGCTGGGACCGACTGCATGTATCCAGTGATCTGCATCAACAGCTCTGGGAGCCACCCAGTCTGGAGCTGAGGCTGCTCTGTTTTTTCTGAGAAATGCAAAGTACAGGAAATAAAAGTGACCATGTGAATTCCTCTATGCTGAAGCCAAAAAAGAATATAAGGTGAAGAAGCCCTCTGTCCTTGCCACCTCGTATTCCTCCATGGTGCAAAAATCTGTTCTCAAGGTGGATGCTTTGACATAGACGACATCCAATGTGTCTGTATCCACCATAAGCACCTTTACTTGCAAGTGTACATGCCAAGGAAAAAGAGTAAGGACAAAGCAATCAAGGCAGCTGCAACAGGAAAGACCAACAACTATTCCACAGTCAGCATCCAGAAGGCACACAAAAAGCAGAGTGCCTCTCAATACCCCATTTCACTCCCATCCTCATAGGGATAGGGTGCCAGGAAAGGTCCCAACGTTCAAGGTCAAAAGCTGTCCCAGGCACCATCAGATTTCATCCTGGTGCGTTTGACCAATGAGGACGACATCATGGAATTAGATGCCTCGTATCCTGGCAGCCTCTCTACTCCTCCTTGCTCTACAAGTGCTTTACCTCCCTGGAGCAAAGGTAGGGTAAATTGAAACTACACCAATGGAATGGCTCCCATTCTAGAGCAGAACTTGAATGGGTTCAGGAGTCATGTGGAGGAACTGAAACTCCTAGCAAAGGCACACCCCTTGTGCTTGTGTTTACAAGGAACGCATTTTAAAGATACGGACGTCCTTGTACTACAGGGCTATATGCTGTACCGCAAAGATGACATATCAAGGGAAAAGAACCAAGGTAGTGGTCACAGTGTTTGTCACTTATGCACACCACTCCTCTGCTCTCTCCTGGCTACTGACCTACAAGCAGTTGCAGTTGAAATTCATGTGTATAAGAGTACCACTATTTGCTGACTGTATTTACCACTGCAAGATGCAATAGAGTCTGAGACACTCACAGATCTTGTACAGCAACTGATGCAACCATTTCTCCTCCTGGGAGACTGGAGAGGCCCAGAGTAATTTTAGATTTGGTGCAGTACAGGAGAGATTCCACACTTGCTTCCACTTTTCATTTCTCCTCCTGGGAGACTGGAGAGGCCCAGAGTAATTTTAGATTTGGTGCAGTACGGGAGAGATTCCACACTTGCTTCCACTTTTAATATGATATTTTCTGGTGTTTTATTTGAGCACCATGATCCTGTAGCTGTTTTTACATGTGGGGTCAAAACAGGGGGGTCTCTGTTGGTTGATCTGTTGTTTTTCCGTATTGTGTCCTTAAGGTCTGACTGTATGCTGTCTTTGATGCAGAATTATATGCGATCATGAGGGCAGTGGAGCAGATAAGACATTCTTCCAGTGCTAAATTTCATGTCTGTTCCAATTCTCTGAGTGCCCATCACTCTCTGAAACATTTGTACGCAGCAGATAAAGTACGGTAGTCCAGACCATTGAGGATGCCCTCCTCCAGCTACAACTACTGGGGAAGGAGGTGTCTTTATGCTGGGTGCCAGGGCTCATGGGAATTTTGGGGAATGGAAAGGTTGTTCTAGCAACCAAGGTGGTGTGTCATAATCTTTAGGTACCGGGTGATCAAAAAGTCAGTATAAATTTGAAAACTGAATAAATCATGGAATAATGTAGATAGAGAGGTACAAATTGACACACATGTTTGGAATGACATGGGGTTTTACTAGAACCAAAAAAATACAAAAGTTCAAAAAATGTCCGACAGATGGCCCTTCATCTGATCAGAATAGCAATAATTAGCATAACAAAGTAAGACAAAGCAAAGATGATGATCTTTACAGGCAGTGCTCAATATGTCCACAATCATTCCTCAACAATAGCTGTAGTCGAGGAATAATGTTGTGAACAGCACTGTAAAGCATGTCTGGAGTTATGGTGAGGCATTGGCGTCGGATGTTGTCTTTCAGCATCCCTAGAGATGTCAGTCAATCACGATACACTTGCAACTTCAGGTAACCCCAAAGCCAATAATCGCACGGACTGAGGTCTGGGGACCTGGGAGACCAAGCATGACAAAAGTGGCAGCTGAGCACACGATCATCACCAAACGACATGCGCAAGAGATCTTTCACGCACCATCTGTTGGACATTTTGTAAACTTTGTTTTTTTTGTTTTTTTTTAAATTAATTAATTAATTTTTTTTGTTCTAATAAAATCCCATGTCATTCCAAGCATTGTGTAAATTTTTACATTATACATTATTCCATGGTTTATTAAGTTTTCAAATTTATACTGACTTTTTGATCACCCTGTATTTCAGTGTGCCATCCCCTTGCAAGCTATAACCTCATTCTTGAGCTCCAGAGTCTTGTGTTGGTGGGAGCAAGAGTGGCTATAAGTGACAGACAATAACCTCCCTCTATTAAAGCCCACGGCACATCCATTATGTGCTTCTTTCCAGCCATGTAGACAGGACGAGGTTCTCCTCACTTGTCTTCACATAGGCCACAGTCCTATGACATACAGCAAGAGGACCCTCCAGCGTGTGTCACTTGGGGCATGCAGATCATTGTTCACCACCATATTTTCTGAGCAGCGGGCCATGCCCTCTATTTTAGGTAACATTCAAATTAAAGTGGTTAGTGTTTTAAAGTTTTATAAATTGTCCAATGTTTCTTCCAAGATTTTAGGGAGATAATTTTAATCTGTTAATAGGATGACTGGATCACCAATTTTTTTACATAAGTGGCCTGCCACTGACATTGTCCTGTGCCTTCTTTCTAACTACTTTTTCGCTTTACTTGTTTTAGTCTCTTGTATAGCATCTTTTATTCTTTTCTGTTGTCTTAGCTTGTATGATCACATTTTAGTAATTTTATGCACATTCGTTGCTTTTAATGTGTGTAAGGGTGTTGACAACCTCGCCGTTGAGTACCCGTAAGCACTCACATACATCCACCCCTACCCTGTTATACTGCATTCCCACACCACACCACCTCTGTACCCCCAGTACCCACCCAAACCGAGATTGATGATCAATGTGGTTGAGCCTCTGTGTTCAGAAATAACAGCAATCATGTGGGTGTGAGTTGTGCATGTATGAATGTGTTTTTTCCTAAATCTGAATTAGGTCTTTGTCCGACAGCTTAGTGTACTTTTAAATGTACTGGGTAATCGTAATTAAAGTACAGCTACTCATGGATGTCCAGTGTGGGCTGTTAATTATTGTATGGTAACAAAACTTAGTAGATATGCCAATGCATTGGTGCAGAACTGATTTACACTGGGAAAAAATAGTTCCAGTTTTGGCCACCAGGTGCAAATCTGGCGATGTACACTGTTTGTATGACGGTATGACATCCATGATGTCAGTTGACAAGCCATAATGTGAGTGAACAGCGTGGATATCTAGAAGAGAGACTGCGTGCTTTTAGTGAAATTGTTTTATGTGAATGGCAGCAATTACAGTGCTAGATTGAGAGAATATTGCCAACTGAAAGGCCAGAGGAGAGGCTCGATGTCATTAAATGTTTAAAGATGATGATAATGAAATTTGAAAACACGAGTGAGCTCAATGTGGCACCTGGAAGAGGTGTCCTATGCCAGTGGAAGTTACTCATGAGGTTTGCTGCTGCTGCAACTGACCATGCAATGTGTGCTGTGGGTAGTGCTAATGCTAGTGGTAGTGCTCGCGCAGTGTTGTGAGAATTGTCCAGCTCATGGCCAACAGTACAGAAAGTTTTGTGGTCTGTTTTGCACTGGTACCTGTACAAGATCCCCGGATGGTGCTGAAATCTCATGATTCGCAGAAACATTCTGAATTTGCTCTTCGGTTTCTGGCAGGGCTCGAAGTTAATGGCTTGTGGCCAGGCAATACTCTGTGGAGTCGTGAGGCACATTTTACACTTCAGGGTGCAGTGAATATATAGAGCTGCCAAATTTGGGGTACTGTTAAACCATGTGTTCTGCATGAAGAGGCATTAGACTCGCCATGTGTGGCTGTGGTGTGGATTCACTAGAACCTTTCTTCTTCGAAGAGAATACACCCAGAGGGCCTGTCAGGTGTACTGTGACATCTGCACGTTATCAGACCTCCTTGTACAGCATGTGATTTCTGCTTTGGAAGAGCGCAACTGTGTGGAAACCAGTAACCGGTGTAAATGCCTAAATGTCACATGCAAGTATGCAAACATGCTTGTATTATGTCATACAGGTGCTGGATGTCAATTTGTGTGATGGAGTTAATTGCCTGTTGTACTTGTCACTTAATAAAGGGATGGTTAATACTGGATGTTAAGATGTATCTGGTGATAGAGTAGGCCCAGCCAACATGACGACAGTCTGTACAGCGTGTTGGATTACAACAGCAATATGTGGACAAATGTTATCATGTTGAAAAACATCCCCTTGAATGCTGTCAATGAACGGCAGCAAAATAGGTTGAATCACCAGACTGACATGCAAATTTGCAGTCAGGGTATGTGGGATAACCGTGCGAGTGCTCCTAATGTCATACAAAATCACACTTAAAACCATAACTCTAGTTGTAGGTCCAGTGTGCCTAGCTCGTAGATTGGTTGGTTGCAGCCCCTCAACTTGCATTTTTCTGACCAACACCTAGCCTCAAATGGTTCTTGTGCAGAAGTGGCTTTCATCAGAAAACACAACAGACCTCTGCTCCACCCTCCAATGAGCTCTCGCTTGACACCACTGAAGTCGCAAACTGTGGTGGTTTGGGGTCAGTGGAATGCACACTTCAGAGCACCCGGCTCAGCGCTGTCCTTGAATTTGTAACAGTTTGCTGTGTCACTGTGGTGCCAACTGCCTTTCGAATTGCTGCACAAATGCGCCACAGCCATACACCAAATACGATGGTCTTCCCTCTTGGCAGTGCCACATGGCTGTTCAGAGCCTGGTCTTCCTGTTACCATACCTTCCTGTGACCACTGCTGCCATAAAGTCATGTACAGTGGCTACATTCCTGCCAAGTCTTTCTGCAGTATCGTGAAAGGAACATCCAACTTCTCTTAGCCTTACTACACGACCTCGTTCATAGTCAGTGAGCTGTTAACAATGCTGTCATGGTTGTCTTAAAGGTATTCTTGACTAACATCAACTCACCATGTTCAGTATCAAATGTAATTAATGTTCACAACCATTACAGCATGTGTTTAAAGCCAACCTGATTTGCATCCTTACAGTGACATCACTAGTGGCAGTAGTCAAAGGCAGTGGTCATGTGTGTATTATTTGCTTTTGCATGAATGTGTGTGTATGTTGTCTAATTTTTGTTGTGTCTGTTTGCAATGCAACATCCCCAGTGTATGGTGAGTAGCAATTTATCCTTTTCATAGTACTGTCATTATTTCGTCCTGGATTTTCCATTGTTTGACAACACCATCTTGGTGTTAGAGATTTTTTTCTGTCTGTCTATATTGATTTCATAGTATAAGGAAATTCCCCACACTTTTGTGTGTGTGTGTGTGTGTGTGTGTGTGTGTGGTTTTTTTTTTTTTTTTTTTTTTTTTTTTTTTTTTTTTTTTTTTTTTTTTTTTTTTTTTTTTTGCCCCCCCCCCCCCCCCCAGCCACAATATTTTTCACCTAGAAATGGATTGGAAGATATTTACATCCAGTTTGTATTGTTGTTACCAGTATATAGTTGTTCTCTACACATTATCATCAATGGAAAAGAAAGATTGTATTAGGGCGTATGTAATTCTTGTTCATACAAATTCTGCCCACAGATACGCCAGTAGAGGAAGTCCCTTCAGCTCCAGTCCAGCTGCCTGAGGATGTGGCTGCTGAATTAGTACGCATGGCTGATTGGCTTATCCTACATAATCGTGATGAATACATGAATGTGTATGCTAGAGTTCGTGCTACGGTACTGCTCAAGTCGCTGCAGCAGCTCAAGGAACACCAGAAATCTGCAAGTGGTGGCAGCATCCAAGGAGTTGCAGCTGCTAACTCACCAATGGTAGTAAGTTGTATATTCTAAGCTTGCTGCTGTACTGCTTCAGATCCTGCATTCCAGCTTGGTAAACTATATTGTACAGTAATTCTTTGCAAAATACTTAGGCTGAAGTAAGTCTGAGGTAATTATTTATGTAAATATTGAGGAATCAAATTTACTATGTAGAGTACAACAGTGCTTCAGCATGTGTATTACACTCACATGAGTACTCAGTGTGTGGAAAAGACATGTCAGGCATTTATGTTTTCCTACTTGCTCCTGCATGGAGCATGTGGGGGGCAAAAATGTGGCATGGGGTGGGTGGGCACTTTTGTGTGTGTGTGTGTGTGTGTGTGTGTGTGTGTGTGTGTGTGTGTATTTTCTCGAAGTCGTCTTGTCTCTAAGCTTTACAAGCAGTGTGGAAGAGAGGCAGTAGAAATATTTTACATTATGAATCATGAAGATGCTATCCGCTTGTACCAACCATCTCTCTTGAAAGAACAGTTTTGCATTACAGAGATTTTTCTAATTATGTTATCCTCCTATACACCATTAAGGATGTCAGCTTAACAGCTTTCAAGAAGAGATTGTGTATTAGCTCTGTAACTTTCTGACACTGATGAAGAACTTCATTCATGATCCAAGACTGTTTTCCTCTCCTTGCAGCTAGTTTGAGGTGATGATTTTATACCAGTTCGTGGAGTTACCCGTAAGTATTTGACTGACGAAGTAGTTCAGAGTTGTATAACAAATCTGTTAAGCTTTTTCCTTCTCAAGTACCTTACCTATCTGTCATTTTTGAGTAAACAACCTTTCACAGCACCAACATGTAAGCTGAAACATTTTAAATTTCATTAGAGATTTTCTCTTTTAAATCAGTTTCTCAATGTCAATACCTCTTTGTAAATAATGGCATCATTATGGGCTACTGAATTCGCACAGCACCTGGTGTTTCGATACGCATCTGGATTAATGACTGCAATATTTTCTGCAGGAAAGCAAGACCTGTGTTTTGGAGGAATTATTTTGTTAAAACATTGTTTACTTTTAATTGAAAGTGTTTAATTTTCAAATATTACAGGATTTTACAGTAGAGAAGGTGCTAATAATTTATATTTTGCGTACTTGATTTTACTGATACTCCTGGATGAAAACAATTAATGCTATTTTTTTTAGTCTTACAGGTCTGATCCGTATACAAGATATCTGCAGCAAATAGTATCCTATTGCCATCTCTAAAACAGTGGGAATTGCATCAGGTTTACTATTCGATCTTGTTACTTTTCAGCAATTCATTTTACATATCATTGACACACAATTTTCCTTTGTGTCCTCCATTTCTGTATTTGTGTAGTCAATGAAGACATACTGAGATGTTACAGCATAGATGAGCGTCTGATATAAGACTTATGTTACGTCTACCTTTCCGAGTTCTGGCAAATGGTACAAGTAGTCTCTGACGCAAGAACCCAAACACTCTGGTATTCTATTTAAGAGATTTTACTGAAGTATGTCTATGCAGCTTACTGAGGGATACCTGCATGGCTTTGCAAGCAGATGCATGAATTGCCATCAATACTTTTGGCTGTTGCTCTATGTTATCTTTTGAACTGAACGTCCTATGATCTTCATGAAATTTGCTGGTATTTTTGCCATATTTGTCGTCATGTTACATGTCACACAATTTTCCATGACCCATTGGATGAAGTATTTGAGTGCACCTCAGCTGCTTCATGTAATTTGTGCTGGAGGTCAAGCAGTCTAATTATTTTAATGTTGACACAGATTAAATTTTGGTCCTTCTCTCCTTACGAATTCCTGTCCCCTGTAGAAAATGTACAGTCCTCTTGGCTAAAGGCAATTTGTTGTTAGGTTATCCTTTTTCTAGATACAGGCGGTGGACAAAAAAAGAAGAAACACCAAAAACACAACACGTTACCATGCCTAATATGGCATAGGGAAACCTTTGGCATTCAAAGCAGCTTCCAGTCATCTCAGAGTGGATAAATACACTGGTCTAGTTTTCAAGGGAATCTTATACTATTAAAATAGTAACAAATTCAGGTAATGATGATGGAGGTGTATAGCGATCTTGCATCCTTCTCTCCAAAGTAAATGACAAAGGTTCAGTAATATTGAGATTTGGTGACTGTAGTGGCCAGGGGAGATGTGGCAATTCATCCTTGTGCTCACAAAACCTTCCTGGAAAATGCAAGCTGTGTGAACAGAGATCCTGTCATCTTGGAACACAGCATCACAATTGGGGAAGAAACATTGTATCACAGAATGGGCTTGATCAACCAGAATGGGCACATAATCCTTGGCTGTAATGTGACCTTGCAGAGTAACCATGGGGTCCATAGCGTACCATGATATGGCTGACCAAATCATCACTAAACTGTTGTCATGTTTCACATGGATGCAAACTCGGCAAGAAGCTGGAAACTGTGAAACAAGTCACATCTGAACAAATGACATTCTTCTATTGCTTCATACTCCAGGAAACACATTTTCCCATTATGGGCCTTTCCATCACTGGTGTGTGGTTTTGGAATTCCAGCTTGCCCTGCAGTTCGCTGCTTCTGGAGCTTCCTTCATGTTGGTTTGGTGCTGACAGGGTCTGCAAATACGACATTGTTCTGAATGGATGATATTTCTCCATGTTCCTTGTATGTGGTATAGACCTTTGATATAGTGCCTCTTGAAAAACCTAACACTCAATCTCCTTTGGTTATGGAAACTCTCACCATATGAACATCAACTATCACCCAAATTCTAATTCACCTGGCTCTGACACAATGTACTCACAATTATGCAGGACTCTGTTCTGACCACGACTGCCACTTGCAATGTACTGAGAATATTGGAAGGCGCCATTCATGGTCAAATACAACAGCACAACCTGCAGGCCTGGCTAGCATTTGTATTTATGTTCAAACATGCATTTGTTGTGGTATTTCCACATTTTTGTCCAACCCCTGTAATATAATAATGCATATATTGCTCCTGAAGTAATCAGCTGTAGCATCTGGTAGTTGATATAAATAACATAGTACTGTCTTTGTTTCACATTAGACTGCTATCTTCACCCAGATGTTTCTAGTCACATCCACGATCAAGTGCTTTGGAGATCAAAATATGTTTCATTAACACAATGTGGAAGAAACATCTGGTGAAATCTTGGCTAATTTTCTTATAGACATACCTCTCATACTTAAACATTTCACAACTGTTAACATTCAGTTTCAACCAACTCTTGGAGTCTGCATTGCAGAAAAGTTACAACTTAAGTAGATGTCTAATTTTCAGATGTCCAATGAGATTGAAAGTTCAGCTCTACACACAGTATTTTGATGACTGACCTGTCTTCAATGTCAGATGATGGTATTAAGTGTGCTTGCAGCTTGGAAATTAGCCAGGCTTTGAGGTGTATTTGGTGTTAAATCACCATTCAAACACCAGTTTGACTCCTGACCTTTGACGTACTTTTGTTGTCTGGCAACCGTACTAGCATTCTGTGAAACATACACCCCCTTAGCTTTATCCTTTGCTCAGTGAAATCTGATGCATCCATATTAAGCTCACAAATGTACAGTGCTTTTCGCACTCAGAGTTTCATGTGAATGCATGATTTGGATGACTAGTAAAATGCTCTTGCTTTGAAATCTGTTACATTAAATTGTTTAATGTCTACCTTATCTTCTCTTCTCTCATTATGTCAGATGACTGTCTCGTAACAGAGTGCGTCTGTGCCACTTGGATTGCCCAGGTGAGGCTGTATCATCTGTCAGGCAATCATAATGTTTTTGACATACACAATGGATAGGGTTTATGGTCAACAAGAAAGTGTATCATCTATACCTCCGGGTTAACATGCTTAAATTTTAACCACACAAAACATTTGGAAACACATCACATGTTATTACCTTTAGAAATCACACTTTGTTGCCTCTGCAACTAGTTGCAAATTACATTTTTTATTTCAGTTTTATTAAAGGATCATTGATCAGTGTTACCTACAGCTATTCAAATTTCCTGTTTCTGAGTTAGTAATTAGAAGTCTGTGATCTAATTGTTAAATTTATAAAAAATAGTATCATCCACTTGCAGAAGATATACTTAAAGATAGCATGTGACGTAAAATGACATTCTTCTACACTCTACTGAAAGCCTGACAGGCTTCACAAACTATCTGATGCAAGTAAACTCTTACAATCAAGTAACTACAGCTGAAAAAAGGAAACATCACTGTCCAACACCTGAATGCTTATGAAATACTATCAATTCTCATCCATTTGCTTAATGTATGAAGCAAATTTTGTTTTCCTATTACAATAATGGAAATTCCTGGGTGGAGCTCAACACATGGCTGTGGGAGTGTGCCTTTGGGTGTCTGTGTAGAAGTATGTATGTATTGAAAAGCATGTGTGAATGCTGTTCTCTGTTGTGTGTTACTATGTGTCACACATTGATTGGCTATACATGAGGAGCGGTCACCTTTCCCATGTTTTGCATACTGCTAAATTTCTTTTTCTTATAAAACAGGATTACTAAGCATGTAACTGAAGTATGTTTCTGTATATGCCCATTTGTAGTAGATCTTTGAGAAAAAAAATTGTGCAGCAATTTTAAGTTTGATTATTTTGTAAGCTGAACATTGTTTTATTAATACAAGACAAAAACCCATATAAATAAAAAGTTATTGTCACGAGAAAACTCAAACAGTAGCAAGTATTTGTCCATTATAACCCCGCTTGTATGCACTCTCACAGGCAAGAAAGCATCAATGAGTCTATATGAAAGTAACTAGCAAGATAGTAGACAGTAATCAGGTGCATATCCAGATTGTAATGTCCAAACATGTGCCAGGTCCTAAAGGGACCAAGAGTGTCGTCACTGACCCCTTTTTATTGACAAACTCAGTCTTGATGTTTAGTTAGCAATTCTGCAGGACCAGTGTGAGTTTAAATAATTGAGGAAGTGGTTGGATTTTGTGAAGCACAGTATCCTCGTGTGTAGCCCCCGGAGATGATGGTGTAGAGGCACTCTTGTATGTAGTGATCTTGTTACGGTGACAATGGGTGTGTGCCTGTGAAAATTGTTGGGTAGCAGTGGGAATGCTGCCTGGTGAGAGGGGATGACAAAGTCATAGGAGCTCTATGTTGGAGCAGTGGCTGCTGGAACATGAGTCAGAGCGGGTTCTGGTGATAATACAAAGGTGATAATACAAAATTTAGCCTTGGCAGAAGTAGAGTAGGTCCAGCAACTATCACATGGGAACTGGGCCAGACAGATCCTCACCTGATGTCCCTAAGTGCAAGCCAACACACACATCCCTGAACTGTGTCAGGAGTGCTGTGACATGGGACATAGTAAGTAAATAACTGCCCAGTGCTACTGCCCTTCGCAGAATTTGAGACAGCAATTCAGTCCTTGTCTCTGTCCCTTTAACAACTTTTTGCATTAGGGACTCACATGTGCTACTCAGCCACGATCTTAATGAGCATGGAATAGAGATGTAGATACTAGAGATCAGACGTAGGCTCTGTATACTAACTTTAAATTCACCACTGAGCCCTATGAAGTTGTTTCTGAACTCACTGTCTCCGTTGGTTTGGAGGCTTTTCTCTCTGGTCTGTGTTGCTGCCCATTTAGCTGAAAACTTGTCACTAGGGTCTGTTGTCAGGTACAAGAGGACTCAATTTGTGTTGAAAATAGAGCAAATACTCCAGTTTGCAGGTATAATTATGGCATTGCCACTATGTACATACCTGTAGAGCATGACAATTATGATGTAGTAATACAATGGCTGACCGGTTCTAGGTGAATATTGTTCTGCGTATAAATGTATCTTTTTTGAACAATGCTGTAAATTTGTTTTAATATTTAATCTCCATTCAGAAAATGTCTAATAATTACGTTGACTTACACACACTTTCAACACGGTACTAAGTGTGTGGTGACAGTACAAGAAAAGATGACATGAAGTGCTTTCTCTAAATAGTTATTAATTACAATAGATTTACAACACTCTCAAGAAAGCTACAGAAATTAAAGCTAAGGTGCACAACTTGCTGTTAGCCCATAAATGCAAGTAGCCATAATCAAAAGAGTGGTAACATTGCTTTGTGCCCAGTTTTGGTTTGACAGAGCATCTATGTTTTCTCATGGTGGAGGCAGAATAAATAAGAATACAAAAACTTTGCATTGGATAAAATCGGTATGTTTTTCATCTGAAGCTTGAGTCACCTCCTCAGCTAATGGGAAATGCACTGCCTCTTGGAAGCCTAAAAGCAGAATACAACCCCATGGGCAGCCAAGATAGAGCATCTGCTTTCACATATTGGCTAATTGGTGTGAAAATAGTTTTGATTACAGTATGCTGAAGATGTGTCTTCTAAGAAATGGGTGAGAGTTCTCAACTCCATTATAGTTAGGATTCAATCTGTGCTCAACAGATTCCAAATGCACTTGGGCACTCCATCAGGGTTGAAATTGCCCACGTAGTGTCCCCCTGAATCATTGAATTGATCTCCTTTAGTTCCTGGGCATGCCACTCATGGCCTTTTGAAAGTTAAATAACAAGTCATGTTTTTGAGATGATGAAAACAGACACTTCATCAAAATTACCATGTTTCATTTAATAAATTGCAGACTGCATAATCTGGACAAATGACAATTTTTTCAATCTATCAGATGGGAACAGTTCTGAGAATTTGTGGTAGAGGTCATCTATGGCTAACAATTCTTTAGCATTAGAGGTTAATGTAACATTTTTATGAAATGAAAACTCGGACATGGTAATCACATCCAATCCTAAAATATTTCTAGTGATAGGCACAACTAAGGGGAGCAGGAAATGCCTATGTCTTCAATAAATCACTTATAGAGAAAACTGATCTTTCATGGGATTTCTTTGTCCACTATAGCTAAACAAATGTTACTGCTGAGTTGCAGGAGGCGAATGTGAACACAGACAGGTATGTTTCACAGTGGCGAAGTCACAGGCTTGTGGCTTGTTGGTGTATAGGGAGGTGGCATAACAGTGATAAACAGGCATCCTGGTGGTAATCATTTGGGGATGGTTCAGAAGTGCTGAAAGAAGCAGTTTGTGTCCTTGTTGCAGGAAGTTAGGCATCAGGCAACAGATTGGAGTGTTGGTTAGCAAGAGCGTAGCCATGGTGTGCTCAAACCCTACCTCTGTGTCCCCAACCGACATCAAACCCATTGCCACAGCCCTTACACAACTGATCTACTATATCCGTATTGTAACTACTTCTCCTTGTAGGAGACGATTTACGAATAAATTTGTGACAGAGGCACAGGCACCCGCATGGCTTTCTTTTATGACAACATATTTATGTGCCACCTAGAGGAAACCTTCCTAGCCATCCACGATCCTAAACCCCTGGTCTGGTGACATCTTCATGATAGAAACCTAGGGCTAAGACATGCTATCCTCATTCCTTCACAACCTCAGCACTTTCTCTCCCGTCCACTTCACCTGGCCCTTTTCAGCTCAGTATACTACCTCCTCAGAACAACCCAGCTTTCCAGAAGTCACACTACCTACATCCTTATATCATAGTCCACTAAAATCATGCACCGATAGCCAAAGTGGTTAAGGAGCCACTTGCAATAAGTGGGAAATCCAGGTGTAAGTGCCAGTCCAGCACAAATTTTGATATCTGAATACTGGGCAGTAAATATATACAGGTGATGTCAAGGAATTTGCAGTCAGCAAATTAATTTTGAAGTATTTCTTACCATTGTGGATCAGTGTCTGTTCTTTCAGACATGCATGTAAGCTTTCATTATTGTTTATGTGCCTGTTGACTGCTCAGATCCTCAACTATATGATGAGAATACAATTTCTGTTATTTATGTGTCAGTATGACTTTCCTGAGTCATACTTGTAATAATGAGACTACTGTGTGGATGGTAAGGTCAACTAGAACCCCCAGCTGAATTGTATTGAGTGTCTGTGGAATTAGATTGAAAAGGGTATTACGAGGTGCATTCAAGTTCTAAGGCCTCCGATTTTTTTTCTAATTAACTACTCACCCGAAATCGATGAAACTGGCGTTACTTCTTGACGTAATAGCCCTCCAGACGTACACATTTTTCACAACACTGACGCCATGATTCCATGGCAGCAGCAAAGGCTTCTTTAGGAGTCTGTTGTGACCACGGGAAAATTGCTGAGGCGATAGCAGCACGGCTGGTGAATGTGCAGCCATGGAGAGTGTCTTTCATTGTTGGAAAAAGCCAAAAGTCACTAGGAGCCAGGTCAGGTGAGTAGGGAGCATGAGGAATCACTTCAAAGTTGTTATCACGAAGAAACTGTTGCGTAACGTTAGCTCGATGTGTGGGTGCATTGTCTTGGTGAAACAGCACACGTGCAGCCCTTCCTGGACGTTTTTGTTGCAGTGCAGGAAGGAATTTGTTCTTCAAAACATTTTCGTAGGATGCACCTTTTACCGTAGTGCCCTTTGGAACGCAATGGGTAAGGATTACGCCCTCGCTGTCCCAGAACATGGACACCTCCATCACCACATGTCTCCTTCAACTGTCGATGAATTTCAATTGGTTTCACACCACGCAAATTCAGAAAACGAATGATTCCACGCTGTTCAAGTAAGGAAAACGTCGCCATTTTAAGTATTTAAAACAGTTCTCATTCTCGCCGCTGGCGGTAAAATTCCATCTGCTGTATGGTGCGGCCATCTCTGGGACGTATTGACAATGAACGCGGCCTCATTTTAAAACAATGCGCATGTTTCTATCACTTTCCAGTCCGGAGAAAAAAAAAATCGGAGGCCTTAGAACTTGAATGCACCTCGTACAGCTAGCTGGCAAGTCCCTCGACTGTTTCAGGCATGGAAATGCTGTTATTTAGTATTGGTAAAGTTTTACTTAGATACTCCTCACTCTTCTCCTTTTCCTTCAGTGTTTGTCCTGCATGCTTGTGGGGTCCACTACATGGGTCCATTGTCTTCATTTTGCTCTATCATGGACTACATCTCGGCAGATGTTCACGCATTTAAGCTCTTCTCTCACGGGCTGCATCTGGGTGGATGTTCACACATTTAAGGTTTTTATGAATTGTATCAGCCCAACATTGCTTAGGTTGTCCTTTGGGTCTACTGCTGATGACTTTAAGTGTGTTACCCGCCTTGGGAATAGAGTCATCTCCGGCCCATACCTCTAAATTTTTGCCACAAAGTTGAATATCAATATGGGATGTTCATGGTTACAATGTAATAATGGATAACTTGACTTGTTTCTGCACAAAAATTTCCTCACATCATTGTATTCATTGTCAAGAATTACAAGCCACCTATTTTTTATATTCCTGTAATTTACTATTTATCTGGAAGTGATCTTTCTAAGTAATTTAAAGTAAATGGAAAGCTCAATTTTCCATAACATGTGATATCTCAAGTGACCCCTTAATTGTTTGAATCAGTGAATTCCACTTAATTTTTCACAATACACAGGTAAACTGAAAAAAGAGTCAAATGGAAAGAAAATACCATAAATATACCAGACAGGGTTTTCCCAGGAAAATTTGTTTGTGAAGTAAAAGAAAGGGAAGTGTTAAACATTAGAAATGACAAATATAAGTAACTATTAAGCTCAAAATTAGCTGCATATTTTCCTTTTTCACAACTTTTGTTGTATCCAAGAAACATCATTACATTATGCTTACGCAGAGTTAACATTGGTGCCAAAGTCCACCAGACCAAAAAAATTACATATAATTGGTATGATTGGTGAAAGGTTTTTCCCATTGCATAAGATTTTTCTCTTAAACTGTCCTGTGGATTTGTTAGCTACACTGGATGACTGGGTGACTGTAAAAATTAAAATGCCTGTATTCAAAATTGGCATGTTGTTGGTTTGTCATTAATTTCAGCATTTTTGTATACTATACTGCATTACCTTCAG
Source organism: Schistocerca americana (assembly GCF_021461395.2). Classification (NCBI taxonomy): domain Eukaryota; kingdom Metazoa; phylum Arthropoda; class Insecta; order Orthoptera; family Acrididae; genus Schistocerca; species Schistocerca americana. The sequence goes on from NC_060120.1 coordinate 386,737,797, forward strand.
ACATAACATGATAACCCACCCTGCTTCTAGGCTGTATTGATGTAGGCAACTGTTGGTTTTTGTATTATCCAGGGCATAAGTCTTGTAGTTCGAACTTGATTTTCCCATACTGGATTTACATACTGCATAATATTACCTAAGTATAATAGTATATTGTAATTTTTAACTTACAAGTTACACATTGTCATTTGCTTCTTGAATCCCAGTTCATGCTGCTTTAAGTGATCGATAAGTGGCTGTTAAACCTGTAACAAGGAGAAAAGCTGTGCATGAAGCATGTTTGTTGGCAGTTAATGGTTGTTATTATGTTGACATGATTTTTGAAACATAAAATTTTTATTGTTGGACAACTTCTTTCATTACATGACTACTTAATATATGCAGAAAACTTATACTCAGTTACTACTGTTACAGAGACCTAAATTTCAGTCACGTCATGATACACCAAATCGAAGAGGATCAAAGAGACTGCAAGTGTAAGTACTCTGCTGTGCTACTGTTACCAAAATATGTGCCATGTGTTACATGTTGTTCTTAGCTGCCACAATTTTATTTAGTTTTGCTGGTGGTTTGATTTCAAATACTAACTACAGGAAAACCAGTCAGATTATAGTACCAGGACAGTGAAGTTGGTGCACATGTGATTTCGTTAGTTAGCTTTTGAGGAGGATCTTGTTACAAAGTCAGCAATATTTTCAGTCTTGTTTATGTGTTTATCAACTACTTAGCTATATGACAGGTAGTTTACCTTTACCTCTTCCAATATTTGCCATACAGAAGGCTGAAAATTTACAGTTTCTTCCCCGAAAGCCTGGTAATATGAAATTTTTAGGTAGTTTCTCATAAGATCTATTGTGTTGTTATTCAGGTGTATGCTGGTTTAAGTCTTTCTAAGATTTCTGATAAATGATCTTGGTGCCAACAAGTGAATGACCCTTTGTGTTGTCTTTTTCCCACAAGCTTGATGTTCTCAGTTAACTTTACCTGATATGGGTTCTAAAAATTAGAGCAGTAGCCAATTGTGGGTCATGCAAATGTTGTGTAAACAATCTGTTTTTGTAAACAATTTACAGTTTTCCAGTATCTCAATGATGAATTGAAATATGCCAATTGCTGTATACATAATTGAACTTTTTCAGTTTTTTCGCCTCATAGCTATAACTATTGTAACTACCAGATATTTTCGTGGCAGTTTTGACTCAATGGTCATGATGCAGTGAAAGGGCACTACCACCACAAGGCACAAAGTTACATTTTGTTAAGTGCAGATTCTTCCCCCCCCCCCCCCCCCCCCACCACCACCACTGGGATGGCATTATGGCATTTTTGTCAAGAAGTAAAAAATTGATATTACGAGGTCATTCAATAAGTCCTCAGAAAGAGAAAGGGATAGATAAAAAAAATTATTTCAGGATTTTTAAAAATATTGCTCAACATAATCCTCTTTTAACTCTATACACTTTTACAAGCATTGCTCCAAATTTCTTAAACCATCCAAATTGTAGGATTTCAGAAGGTCTGCAAAACAGCCATATGTATTGGGTGATTACCTCCTCATTCTAGGTGAACTATTATCTGCTGAGCCACTTTTTTAAGTTTGAAAGTAAAAAAAAAAAAAAATCACTGGAGGCCAAATCTGGTTTATGGTCCAGTAATTTGAACTGTAATGCCATAGTTTTGGCCATCGAAACTGCACAGGTGTGCATCCCTGCATTGTCATCATGGAAGGAAATCTTTTCTGTTTCAAACAAGCATGTTTTTCCTTGATTTCTTCATTCACCCAGTGCAACACACAATACTCTCCAGTTATTGTTGGTCCCATTTTGAAGTGATCACTTAGACTATTCTGCATGCATCCCAAAAAACTGTGGCCATCACATTACTGACCGATCTGTCTTCACCTTCTTTGGAGCCCATTTGCCTTCAAAAACCCACTGTTTTCATTGTTCCTTAGCCTACAGAGTATAGTGGCGTACCCATCTTTTGTCTAGAGTTTCCTATATATGCTGAAACCTGGAAGGATTTAGACAGGAATGTGCCAAACACAACCTGAGGATTTATTCTCCACTGAGAACAAAAGGGGCATTCATCTTGTGGATATTTTTTTCAGACCCAATTTTTTGTGCAAAATTGTAATTGCTCCACCTTGTGATACGCCTGTGGCTTCAACTATTTCATGCACTTTGATTTGTTGAACTCGAATTTTATCATTGATTTTGTCTGTTATTTCAGAGGTGGTCACATCGATTGGGCTGTTCATCGTTTGTGAATGTACACCAATATCTAAAGTCATTTGCTCAATTGTAAACATTCGTAAACACAGTAGCAGATGTGCTATTAACTTCACCCAACTCAGCTTTGATCTGTATGAGTATTAAGCCCTTTAAATAGAAGTGTTTAATCACTGCTTGAAACGTACTTTCTTCCATGTTGCGAAATAAACATAAGCTTGTTGCTTGAATTGACTGGAACAACGACATCGTGTAATTTGTACAAAATTAGAATTATATATTAATACCTTCAGCTGCTGATGGGCATTGATATATACCAACAGACAGAGGTGAAAATGTGTGCCCCGACTGGGACTCGAACCCGGGATCTCCTGCTTACTTGGCAGATGCTCTACCCCTCTGTGCCACCAAGGGCGCAGAGGACAGTGCGACTGCAGGGACTATCCTGCGCATGCCTCCTGTGAGACCCGCATTCTCACCTTATATGTCCACACACTACATTTGTAGTGTCCCTATCCAACACACTCATTACTCGTGGAAGACATTCTTACCAAGTCCCGTAAGAGGTCGGGTAATATGTGTACATCCACACAGAAGAGGAAGGTCATGGCCAGTATTGCCAGAATTATATACTTATATGGATGAGGTGTCTGTTCTTTCGGACATTGGGGAACAAACACTGTAACATGGGCTGGACCTGATCAGTCAAAATGGTCACAATTTCTTGGCAGTAATGCAAGCGTGCGAGTACTAAGGGGGCCTCATGGAATATCAAGATGTGGCTGCCCAAATCATCACCGAATCCCTATCATGTTTCACTTCTGGGACATCAGCTCGGGCAGAAGTTGGACATAGTGTGCATCAAGACACATCTGACCAAATGATGTTCTTTCATTGTTCCATAGTTCAGCTTTTATGACTTCGGTTCCATGTTTTCCTGTTATGGGCATTTTCATTACTGATGAGTGGTTTTGCAATTCCAGCTTGCCCTGCAGTTCCAGGCTTATGTTGTCCTGGTACTGACAAGGTTCACAAGTGCAACATTCAGTTCTGCAGTAACTTTTTCAGCTGTTGTCCTTTTTTAGGCACAATCCTCTTCAATTACCAGCTGTCAAGATCACTCAACATACACTTTTCATCTGTGCTGTGACTTAGTGGATATTTTTCTCCTTTCCCATGGTGCCTCATGAAAAATCAAACACTTTGGCTACCTTGGTTATGGAGTCACCCACTGCATGAGCATCAATAATTTTCTCATGTTTGAATTCATTTAGCTCCTACATAATGCCCTCAAAATGACATCGAATGCAGTTCTGACAGGCTGACACTGGCAACATATTGAGAACATTGCACAGATACCATTCATGGTTAAATACACCAGTGCAAAATGCAGTCAGCTGTCATCAACATTTATGTTCAAGCATGCATTTCTTGTTGTGTTTCCACTTTTTTCTCCAACCCTTGTACACAAAGCATTGCCTCATGGGATAGGAATATTACGTTCCATGAAAAAAATCCTAAAACTGACTGTGGATAAAACTCTGCATGTTTGGATTAATAGCTCAACACTTACCCACTAAGATAGAAATTTTATGTTACTGTTATCATGCATTGTGTTTGGTATTTTAATTTTTGATGTATCATTCTTAGCTTACACATAGTTCCTGGAATGAGAAGCAGTAAGCCTTAATAAGAGGATTTAAGCGGTTTTCCTTTATAACTAGTGTTATGAGTAGTTTGCCATGAATTTTAGTTGCTAAATGTGATTATCCTGTACTTTATATGTTAAAGTATGATCTTGTGAAAGTTATGTTCACTGATGAGCAAAGGCATTATGAGTACTGCCCACAGTGAGATTAAATACCACCTGACAGTGTTGCAAACACAGTAAGAGAAGTATACAAGTGGAGCAGAGTTGAATGGAGAATCATTCTAGTGACAATACAGGCCTCAAATGGGGAAAACCACTGACATAAATAGTTTTGACTAAGGGCAGATTGTTATGGCACCCTGACTGGGGACAAGCACCTCGGAAGTGGCAAAGCTTGTCAGCTATTTGTATGCTGCTGTAATGAGCATCTAGAGAAAGTGCTTGAAGAACAGTGAAACCACAAATAGCTGACAGAGTGGTGGATGTCCATGCCTCATCGCAGAACACAGAGGTTGGAGGCTTGTCAGCTCTGTAAAGCAGGGTAGGAGGTGTGTGATGATCTGATGGCAGAGTTCAGTGCTGGTGCAGGCACAAGTCTTTTGGAGCACATGGGGGTCCATAGCAGACGACCACCAACTGTTCCCACATTAATTCGACTACATTGTTCCTTATGATCACAATGGGGATGGAATTATCAATATTGGACTATTAATGGAAAATAGCTGCCTGGTCAGATAAATTACATTTCATGTTACACCAAGTCTTTGGTTGTGTTCGGATAAGCTTTTTCATTAAGGTGAACAACTGCTTGAAACCTGCACTATGCCTCAAATGCAGTAGTTTGCAATGGAGGACTTTCATGTGAGCTTCCATGGGACCACTGATAGTTATCAAAGATATCGTGACAAATGCAGACTACATGAAAATTACTGATTACAATATGAACACCTGCATTTTGGTTTGAAGAATGGACCTGTAGTTACAATGTGGAGAATGTGGTTTTGAGTAACTTGGATAGATGTTCAGAGACATGCAAATGGTCACTGGAGAACTCCAGAGTTTGGGTTCCAGTGTGTTACAGAATCCATGTCAGGACTGCTGACCACAGAGTACTTAAGGGAACAAATTTTAAGTTACTAGGTGAACTTGCAGCCCAGTTTAGAAAACATCTGTGGTAGTTCCTTAAGAAGGAATACAGGACGGGCTCTCTCTGTGCCATTTGCCTTTCTGTAAGTAAACACCATGTCGACGAGCTCTCGATTTGAACATGGAACCATTGTGTACCATGCTGTATCACATCCAGTATAAGGTGAGTCAGCAAGAGAAGTGACTCGGACACAACATTACCAATTACTATGGCACGAGAGGGTGCTAGGGTATGACTGCAGTATTTCCAGTTCAAAAAGCCGACAGTATTTCCAGTTCAAAAAGCCGAAAGGGTTGCTGTTGTATGGAATGTGCTCTGGTACACCATTTATAGTGGTAAAGATATTTAATGGATGGAGAGGGATCATGGGCAGGTAAATTGGGACAGCGCATGAGGCTTAGCCAGCAGATACTGACACTGACACTTCTTCAATGACGTACCAATGGAATGAGCGACTGAGATGGAAATTCCACCAAATCATAATTATGATCATTTGATGCACACATCAGCACACTCAAAATTATACCACATTATTTCTAAACTTCACCAACTTTACTTAATATTAAAAAGATAGAGGTTACTTATGCCTTTGGTTAATATTCTTGTTAATGTAATATATTATGAGAAGCTATTTGTTTTAATTATATAGTGTTTGATGTCGTTTTGTCCATCATTTGAGCATGATTTATTATGAAAATCTTTTTACTAATGTTGGGCTTAGGTCCAAAAGTTGTATAAAATTGCAATGTAATGCATGTCACTAGGATGAAATGAAATCAAGCTAAAAGAAGTAGCGGGTATATTGCATTGTGAGCTGGTCTTGCATGTTGAGACTGGAAGGGATATAGTTTATGGAGTTCAAAGGGTTAGGAGTTCTGCCTCCACGATGCGAGTTCGAAAAGACTGTGTGATTGATTTGTGGCCAGCAAATGGCATTGTAGTGCAAGTCTTGAGGCCATAGGAGGTCTGTTTTGCAAATAAAACTATTTAGATCCTTTAATATACATTTTTATTTATAATGTCATTTTGGCTACCACCATCAAAAGATTTCTAATTAAGATTAGAGGCATGTGGGAATGAGAGGCATTAGTTGCAAAAGATGAAAAAGTAAAAAGTTAAAAAAGTTCGATCACCAAAACCTAGAACTTGGTGTTAGTATCACTAAAACTTACTCCTAATTGGGGTGTCAATTGTCAGCTTGACTCAAAAAATTTCAAAGATGTTGTTGTTGTCCAAGAGGTGGCCTTAGTATTGGGGACATTGCCTTCAGATTTTTTTTCCCAGTATTACTTATGAACACACAATTTAAATGAGTATAGTTGCACATTCATAAAGTTAACTTTTCAGATCATAGCCATTAGTCCCTGTGGGGTTCACCTAAATTTGACACCAAATGAGGTGGTGCAGTGGTTAGCACACTGGACTAGAATTTGGGAGGATGAGGGTTCAGATCCCGATCTGGCCATCCAAATTTAGGTTTTCTGTGATTTCCCTAAATCATTTTAGGTAAATGCTGGGATGGTTCCTGTGAAAATGGCATTGGCAATTAGTGTTTCCCATCTTTTCATAATCTGTGCTTGTGCTCTCTCTCTAAAGACCATGCTATCAACAGGACTTTAACCTTCCTTCTTTCCTAAATCTGACATCACATATTCTTTGAATTTGCTTACATTATTATCTGTTCAACAGTTGCATGAATATTAGTATAAAAAAAACCTTTTTCCTTTTCTTGAGAAATAACACCAGGCTATGTTTTAAAACACTTTATTCAGACCACTAATTTCAGAAACTGTCCATTTCAAAGTGCACATATAGGGTAATTTTTTTCCACTGTGAGCAAACCCGAGGGACTGATCGATGAGTGGATATGGAACAAAAAAAGCACTGATGAACGTCTGTCCAGAAATGCATGGATTCCATGCTAGAGACCATTTATTCAATAACACTGTGTTACAGAGACTGCAGTCTCATACACACTGTACCATGTAGCCACAGTTACAGTATGCTTGGTTTCCTCCTAGTGGGTGGTACTGTTCCTCATACGTCATGCCCTAGCAGCTTCTCTTGCCATAGTAATTAGTAATGTTGTGTCCGAGTCACTTCTCTTGCTGACTCACCTTGTAGTCGATGTTATACAGAGTTGTACATAATGGTTCCATATTCAAATCGAGAGCTTGTCGACATGGTATGTACTTGCAGAAAGGCAAATGGCAACGGGTGGTGGGCAGCAAGGCTATATCAGTAGACCTACTCCACTGACAACCACCACAGCATTCAATGTTTGCAACAGTGTTTCATCATTTGTCTCAGACAGGATTGTTTCAGGAAGCAAGAAATCATGAACAGTGTACCCGAAATGTTCGAATGCCAGACTTGGAGGAAAATATGATTAACACTGTGGTAGGCGATCACTGTGTCAGTACCAGGCATTGAGAATGTTCAATGTCCGAAACTAGTAGTGCAAATAAAATATTTTAAAAAACAGCCTGGTGAAATAATCGCCTTTTTCAAATTTACTGAGGCTATGGTGCCCACCCAGAAAAAAAAATGATAAATACATTTTGCCTTAAGATGACGTTTTGACTATAAAAGTTGTTTGCTCTTATAATTCCACTTGCCTGATAAAGCTGTGCCCTGTTGGATAAAATTGATTTAAACAATTTTATTAAATATGTAGACTTGTAAAACATGTTGCAAAGAATAAAACAGTCGGATTATTAAATTAAAATATTTTGGAAGGCAACATAATCTTATAGAAGAACCATTAAATTACAAATCCGTTGATGGGGGGGAGGGGGGGTAGATGAAACAACACTATTAATACACATACATTAAGGAATTTAGACATTTTGTTCACAAAATATTCGCATTGACTGTGTACTCCTTCATGAAATTTGTTTACTTTATTAAAAACGTAGGAGAGCTGGTATTTAGACTTGATAGGGTGAGCGACTTTGGCTGCAAGAGTTTCTAAAGTTTATGTCATTTGATTTCCAGGCAGTGAGTGGCCAGGCAGTGCAGTTGTTAGGAGCTTGATTTTTTTTCGTGAGCCCAGATTACACACGGAATTTTTCTGTCAGCAAGACCATAGAGTAACTCTAAAGTTTGCATAGGGGAGTGTGTTGATACACAGTGTGAAATTACAAGTGTGATTAATTACTCACAAATTGCAAGGGACACTTTGACTCTACTTTTTGTGAATTGTCTGACTGCTAGATTTGCTGAGATATTCGAATTTCAAAGGTATTCCTTGTGTCACCTAGCAACATTCGTTTATTTATATTGCAGTTAACAAGTCTGGAAAAAGCTCACAGGCTTGTTTTTTTAAGATATGTTTATCAAAACAGAATGGTAAATGGTAACTAGCAACCACCTACAGCCTTTCATGCTTAATGCCTTCCCTGATGATGATGGCATCTTCCAGTAGGATAACTATTCATGTTGCAAGGCCAGAATCATGCCACAGTTGTTGGACGAGCCTGATAGTGAACCCAAGTTGGCCATGAACAGATCTGTGAGACTGTTGGATGTCAGCTCCATGCACACAACCCACCAGCCCATAATTTAGAGGAATTGTGTGACCTGCAGAGTCATCTGCTGCCACATACCTCCGGAAATGTACTAAAGACTTGTTGAATCTGTCATGCAGAATCACTGCTATATTGAGTTCCAGAGGTGGACCAACATGCTGTTAAGCAAGTGGTCAGAATGTTTTGGCTCATCAGTGTATATTTTGATTGCATTTTTCTTATTTGAGGGGAACAGCAATTAAGATATTGATCGGTTGCCTTTTCATTTATTCAAAAGCTGATTAGTACCTACAATTCCATGTTTTTAGAATGCTTGTGTATTCTGTTGTGGTGAAGATATTTTCCCTGAATACAAATGGTAAAATATGAAAACTGAGATTTTGTGCAACAGTGTGTTGGTCATGTAATGACTGTTTACAGTTTGTATACTTTTTATGCTCATAAAAATATTTGATTTTCAGATTTGAGAAGAAAGCTAATAAGATGTTGATGAGAGCATCACAAACTATAGAACATTCTACTGGTCTCACCTTAGGCACAAGGCGAAGTGCTATTCATCTGGGTCAGTCAGAAGTAAACTTTGAATCTTCTTATTTCTTTAGTCACTAATTTAGGCTAATTTATATTTGATAAAAATTACTCAAGGTAAACAAAGATATAAACATTCTTGCTGTGCCTTGGAGCTAATTGAGATGATATTCCAAAGTTATGATTTTAAAATTAAAGCTGCTGGTCCTAAGTACTTTTCACTTTAGAGGCATATTATTAATATAATGAAATCCTATCTTTAATAAATCTCACAACACAGCTATTGCAATTGGACTGTAGTGAAAAGTGAATGTGTGCTCATATGCCAATGGCCACGTGGAAACTTATAATAGGTCTGAGATGTGTCTGCAAAGCTAGAAATGTGGATGTTTGAAGTGTGTGTGCTGATACTTTAAACTATAAATAAATGAATTGTGAAACTTGGCATTTAATTTTAAGTGAGACACACAGTCGAGTTCATCTCACTAGTGAGTGCTGCAAAAGTTGCAGTATGAGTAATTTTGTATCAGAATGATCTTAAGATTAGGGACATATATTGCTAGTGATTAAAGATGTGCTGAGTAAACACCTGCAATATTATTGGGAAAACATCCAATAGAAAAAAAGACTTGCTCCCACTCTCTGGAATAAATTCACTATCGTGCATTTGAACTTGGCATCTCAAATAATGGAAACTGCAAGCGTCATCTTTACAGTGACCAGCAGTTATATTGTTGAACCTATTAGTAAAGAGTCTTCTTATGTTTTTTATACACAAAATATATCCCATCAGACCATATGAAAAGCAGTGATCCAGTATGAATTCCTTTCACAAAAACTTTAAAATAATTAACTCCGATTTTTTTTCTGCTACATCTTTCTGTTGAAACTGTGCTTATGAATAATGGAATATCCACAAAAATTACTATCAGTATTATGCTGTGAAGAGTCATTAAGTTGCGAGGACTCACATTCAAAATTTGGACCAGTCAAAGCTTGGACATCAAATGTATAAGAAGGGTCACCAGGAATCTGACACTCTGTGAAGAATATTAATGTTCATTACCATCATAGACTCTTTTATGAACTTGTAGTGAGGAGAAGGGTTCATGCTATCTGGCAAGGAAAATATCACATGGTGGATGAAGCGATGAAGATATAAGAAGCAGGCAAATGCAGACAAAGAGAGCTTTCTGATTCAACAGAAGTCTATTAGTATCAAACTTAGCCTTAATTTAAAAAAAAAAAAAAATGTGGCTACACATTGTTTGAAAGTGGATCACAGACAGTAACCAGAAAAGAAGAGAATTAATGCTCTCTTAGAAGAATGCTAAGTAGTTGGTAAGGAATAAGGTGGTTCTCCATAAAATCAGCATTGAAATAATACTTGTAAAAGATCAATTAGATGAAGCAACAGGGTGATAGATCATGTATTAAGACATCACAGTATATCTCCTCCATGGTACTGTGGGAATCAGTAGAAGGCAAAAATTGTAGGGAAGGGCACATATTGGATTATATACAGCAAATAATTGATGATTTTGGGTGTACATGCTACTCTAGAATGAAGACACCAATATGCAAGAGGAAAATGTGGTGGGAAATGTCAAAACAGTCATAGGACCAGTGCCAAAAAGAAAGCTTACTGATAGTTGGTCTCCTTAAGCACTATTTCCAAATGGAATCTGAAAGGAGGAAATAATAGTGGCACTTGAACCACCCTCTACCATAAGGTGGCATGTAAAGTGTACATGTATTAAGTTGAGGTTTATATTTTTTTGGAGTAAATACCGTTTTTGAAGGAGGCCACTGCAGCACTGTGTTCAGTGATTTGTGCATGTACACTGACTATCTGCAACAGTTGCTCAGTCACAGACACAATAATGGAATAATTTTTCCCCGTTTACATCTATTTGTGCATATTTAAAAGTCTCAGTTAACTGAAAATTCCATCAAATGTGAAATACAGGCAGTGATCAGTTTTCTGTGCTCTAAAATTGCAAAAAGAATAAAAGTTGATAGTTTATAGATAAAACATTGCAAGTTAATGGGTTTAAACAGTTAGTTGGTCATACCAATGTTAGTTTTGAAGTGCGAAGTGGGTGACTATCAGTCATCTCTAAAGACTTGGTGCAAAAAGTTGATGCAGAAGTTCAAGAAAACATATTTTGTCCTTATTTAATGAATTTCCTCACATTTTGAAAGTAATCTTTATGAAACTCTTACAGAACACTTAAATTACAGGAAGTTGTGTTCGAGACGATTACTAAAAATACTGAATGGAATCCACAAAACCTGTTGCGTAGCAAGTGTTTTGAATTTCTTGAGTGTCACAGTAATACAGGTTATGGCTCTTTAAAAGTAACCATTTTACAAGCCAAAGTAAACGCACATGCATGCGCGCGCACACACACACACACACACACACACACACACACACACACACACACACATATATCTAAGCTTAAATGCACATGCGTTTTTGCGTGTGTGTGTGTGTGTGTGTGTGTGTGTGTGTGTGTGTGTGTGTGTGTGTGTGTGTGTTTTATTCTAGCTTGTAAAAGGATTACTCCAAAAGCCAGCAGTTTTTCTTTCTTTTTGTGTGTGCCAATTGACAACTTTTAATACTTTTCCTTTTCGCTAAGTGGTCTTCTTAATCCAAAAGTATCTACATTCTACCAGAGCTTTCATACAACATTTAGGGGTATTTGAGCTGAATTATCACTGGAAACAAAACTTGGGTGGCTCACATTAAATGTGTTATGGGATGGGCAGGCACTGTTGTAGGCTTTTTAGCCTCAAGGTAACACAATAAATCCTAACATACACTATGTGATCAAAAGTATCCGGACACCCAAAAAAAACATATGTTTTTCATATTAGGTGCATTGTGCTGCACCTATTGCAAGGTACTCCATATCAGCAAACTCAGTAGTCATTAGACATCGTGAGAGAGCAGACTGGGGCACTCCATGGAACTCACAGACTTCAGACGTGGTCAGGTGATTGCGTGTCACTTGTGTCATACATCTGTACGTGAGATTCCACACTCCTAAACATCCCCAGGTCCACTGTTTCCAATGTGATAGTGAAGGGGAAACTTGAAGTGGAAACGTGAAGGGACACATACAGCACAAAAGCGTGCAAAATGGTTCAAATGGCTCTGAACACTATGGAACTTAACATCTGAGGTCATCAGTCCCCTAGAACTTAGAACTACTTAAACCTAACTAACTTAAGGACATTACACACATCCATACCCGAGGCAGGATTCAAACCTGCGACCGTGGCGGTCGCGCAGTTCCAGACTGAAGCGCCTAGAACTTCTCGGCCACATCGGCCGGCAAAAGCGTACAGGTCGAACTCGTCTGTTGACTGACAGAGACTGCCGACAGTTAAAGGGGGTCATAATGTGTAATAGGCAGACATCTATCTATACCATCACACAGGATTTCCAAACTGCATCAGGATCCACTGCAAGTACTATGACAGTTAGGCGGGAGGTGAAAAAATTTGGATTTCATGTTCGAGCGACAGCTCATAAGCCACACATCACACCAGTAAATGCCAAACTATGTCTCGTTTGGTGTAAGGAGTGTAGACATTAGACGATTGAACAATGGAAGAACGTTGTGTGGTGTGAGGAATCACGGTACACAATGGGCGATCCGATGGAAGGGTGTGGGTATGGCAAATGTCCGGTGAACATCGTCTGCCAGTGTATGTAGTGCCAACAGTGAAATTCAGAGTTGGTGATGTTACGGTGTTGTCATGATTTTCATGGAGAGGGCTTGCACCCCTTGTTGTTTTGCATGGCATTATCACATCAGAGGCATACATTGATGTTTTAAGCACCTTCTTGCTTCCCACGGTTGGAGAGCAAATCAGGGATGGCGATTGCATCTTTAAACACGATCAAGCAACCTGTTCATAACACACAGCCTGTGGCAGAATGGTTACATGACAATAACATTCCTGTAATGGACTGTCCTGCACAGAGTACTGACCTGAATCCTATAGAACACCTTTGGGATGTTTTGGAATGCCGACTTCATACGAGGCCTCACCACCTGACATCGATACCTCTCCTCAGGGCAGCACTCTGTGGAGAATGGGCTGCCATTCCCCAAGAAACCTTCCAGCACCTGACTGAACAGACCTGCAAGAGTGGAAGCTGTCATCAAAGCTAAGGGTGGGCCAATACCGTATTGAATTCCAGCGTTACCGATGGAGGGTGCCATGAACATGTAAGTCATTTTCATCCAGGTGTACAGATGCTTTTGATCACATAGTGTATATTACTAGAAGTTAACGGAAATGCGTATAGCAGTTGAAAACAAAAGATTTGCTTCATGACAATGTCTACCCATATTATTACCATGATTGAGACAAAATTTTCATCCTTTTTTTTTTATTGACCTCTTGGTAAACACCTATTACCAGTAAAAGGTTACAGGATGCCAATTTTTATCAAGAAGACAAAGAGCACTTTTTATAAGTTTTTTGACTTGCCAAGAGGATCAGCAGACCAGCATTGAGCTCTTGTTTAATTTCAGCCTGCTCCTTAAGTCACCAAGCTCATTCCTTTCTGTGCCTAATACAATCAAATTATACAGGGTGTTTTTTTTTTTTTTTTTTAAGTGACACGCATTCCTATAGGAAGTATTATTGGTCAAATTAGAAGAAAAGTTCATGTAATTACACATCCAAAAACCAACACCTGTCGATATGAGCCAGTCTGTCCCCTCATTCCCATTTGTCTGTTACATAGGAGTAGACACTATGGCCATGGCTGCATTTGGTTACCATGCATCCTGACGCCTCATTCAGCTCTTTTTGGCACTGAATTATGCACTTAATTACACGCTTGGCTCCATTTGGATTGCATCTCACACTCCTGTGACAGTTGCACTTTTGCAATGGGTTGGGAATACACCAGTGCCTTTAAATGTCCCCATAGCCATAAGTCGAACTGATTAAGGTCCAGTGAACAGGGAGGCCATGGTACTGGTCCTTCTCGACCAATTTATCGCCTATAAAATATTGTGGTGATGGAATGTCACATGATCCTTTGAAAATGGGGTGGTACCTCATTGTACACGTATCAGTCACTTTTCTGCAAGGGTACCATAAATATAATTCATAGCTCAAAAATCAGTGATAAACAACCGCTGTGAACCTGGTAAACTGTGTGGTCATGTGAGTGTCACTGGCAGTCCCTGCCTACGCATAGATACTGATGTGAACCTGATGCCTCACCTCCATGACAACTCAAGGATTAGCATCTGCCCACACTTGCATATTGTGGCAATTCACTAGGCCATCTATTGTGAATTCTGCCTAATCTGTAAATACTGCTCATTACTTGCCACAAGTAAAGCAGTCCCTTCAAATTTATAATAATTTTCCTTGTAGTTTTGGCCAGTACTACCTCCTGTAAGAATATACACCACCTAAAAAAAAAAAGCACCCTGTATATGTTTCGCATTCTGAATCCCACCACAGCTGCAGTATGGTGGTGGTATCACATCAGTCCTGTGGAGATAATGTTGATAGTGACCATGATTGAATTTTAATTTGGTAAATAGCCCTCAAAAACTGGCTTGTGTTCCTTTGACCAGTGGAGTTATCTTTTATTTTCTATTTTACAGTCCAGTATTGTGCCAATGTGGTTTGTGCAGATGTATTTGAATGTACCAGGAGCCCTTGTGCCCACTTTCAGTCATTTGTTACTTGTTCCAGTAATCTTTAATTATGTCTTTGACAACAACAACAGCAATCATTGCAATCTGGAATGTATTCCTTTTGTACATCATTCTTTGCTGTGTAATTTGCAGGTTGGTTGGCTTTCCTTTCCCTTTCTCAACACAAATGAAATATGTGCACCATTCCTTTGTAATTCTGAAATAATATCTGCTATTTGATATGGGAAATTGCACCTTTTGCCATCTTGACCTATTGATGTTAGTTTTTTGCAATGAGGAGAGAGAGTTAATTATTATTACATTATGATCCACTTGAATCATTGTAGTAGTTCTTACTGCTCATGCAAGTATGAGTTCTGTCATACTAACTGACATCTCCTCCGAAAAGCAAATTAGACTGCAGTTTTTACTTCCGGTATATCTTCATATGTATAGCTGAAGGAATTATCACATTTGCTCATGTCCATACATAAACTTGTAGCACTTGGTCTTTGTTGGAGAAAACTTTGTAATTTTTTATTATTCAGAGCTGTAATATTTGCATAACCTGTACTCATAGGCATGCTATGTACCTGATGGATATTTATGTATTGGTGAAAACAGGGTAGTGGCCCAACTTTTTAGATTAGATTCTAATACTTGTTTAATACTGAAAATGCTCCAACTGGAAGTGGAGAGGATTTGTAGTGATATAGCTCCGTATTGTAAAATCACAGACTTATTTTGGCGCGTCGTCCATAAGGTGGTGTATTTGTTTCAGAATACTTTCCACACCTGTGTACAGACACTTCCATTGTTTTGGCCAGTAGTGCATTCAGGGCAGTTGATCCTGAGATGCCTGTGCAGAGTAGCAACACTTTATGTTAATATGCCAGGTGAATGCAAAAGCTGCCGGGAAGTTGAAGTATCATCTGCCACAATATGTACACAGGGATGCACAGTGATGCTACGTGTGGTTTACAGATGACAGATGTAGTGTGTCCACCCCCTACTTCTCATAACTGAATTGTAGCCAACTTGCTTACTTCGTGTCTCATAGATGCTACACTAATTGGTTTCTTCTCCATCACTCATGAGCTCCAAAGCTTGTGCAATAAACAGTGCATAATAATGTTACAAGTGGGTATGTCTAAATGCTAAGAACAATAAGAATCAAAAAATGTTAGGATGCCAAGCAATTCTCTTTTATTTCACCAATTGCAAAATTATTAAAATAATTTCTAGAGCCAGTCTTTTGGTAATATTCATAACAAGATTCCCAGTCATTAATCATTAGTTCCCAAACACCGCAAAAGTCACAAAAATGCTTCACGTGATCTTAGAATCAGCATGAGATTGCAAAAATATGTTTTATGGTCATACACACGTTTGCATGTTGTCAACTTGAAAGCTGATCATAGACTGCTTAGTGAGCTATCTTAACAGTTTGGCACTGGCCCTTTCAGGGTGCACTTGTGATTGGTCTATCATTTCCACCAGGAAGCACTGATAGTAACTAAAATTTGTAATTAGCATTTCCTACATCTACATCTACATCTACATTTACATTTATACTCCGCAAGCCACCCAATGGTGTGTGGCGGAGGGCACTTTACGTGCCATTGTCATTACCTCCCTTTCCTGTTCCAGTCGCGTATGGTTCGCGGGATGAACGACTGTCTGAAAGCCTCCGTGCGCGCTCTAATCTCTCTAATTTTACATTCGTGATCTGCTCGGGAGGTATAAGTAGGGGGAAGCAATATATTCGATACCTCATCCAGAAACGCACCCTCTCGAAACCTGGCGAGCAAGCTACACCGCGATGCAGAGTGCCTCTCTTGCAGAGTCTGCCACTTGAGTTTGTTAAACATCTCCATAACGCTATCACGGTTACCAAATAACCCTGTGACGAAACGCGCCGCTCTTCTTTGGATCTTCTCTATCTCCTCCGTCAACCCGATCTGGTACGGATCCCACACTGATGAGCAATACTCAAGTATACGTCGAACGAGTGTTTTGTAAGCCACCTCCTTTGTTGATGGACTACATTTTCTAAGGACTCTCCCAATGAATCTCAACCTGGTACCCGCCTTACCAACAATTAATTTTATATGATCATTCCACTTCAAATCATTCCGCACGCATACTCCCAGATATTTTACAGAAGTAACTGCTACCAGTGTTTGTTCAGCTATCATATAATCATACAATAAAGGATCCTTCTTTCTATGTATTCGCAATACATTACATTTGTCTATGTTAAGGGTCAGTTGCCACTCCCTGCACCAAGTGCCTATCCGCTGCAGATATTCCTGCATTTCTCTACAATTTTCTAATGCAGCAACTTCTCTGTATACTACAGCATCATCTGCGAAAAACCGCATGGAACTTCCGACACTATCTACTAGGTCATTTATATATATTGTGAAAAGCAATGGTCCCATAACACTCCCCTGTGGCACGCCAGAGGTTACTTTAACGTCTGTAGACGTCTCTCCATTGATAACAACATGCTGTGTTCTGTTTGCTAAAAACTCTTCAATCCAGCCACACAGCTGGTCTGATATTCCGTAGGCTCTTACTTTGTTTATCAGGCGACAGTGCGGAACTGTATCGAACGCCTTCCGGAAGTCAAGAAAAATAGCATCTACCTGGGAGCCTGTATCTAATATTTTCTCGGTCTCATGAACAAATAAGGCGAGTTGGGTCTCACACGATCGCTGTTTCCAGAATCCATGTTGATTCCTACAGAGTAGATTCTGGGTTTCCAAAAACAACATGATACTCGAGCAAAAAACATGTTCTAAAATTCTACAACAGATCGACGTCAGAGATATAGGTCTATAGTTTTGCGCATCTGCTCGACGACCCTTCTTGAAGACTGGGACTACCTGTGCTCTTTTCCAATCATTTGGAACCTTCCGTTCCTCTAGAGACTTTCGGTACACGGCTGTTAGAAAGGGGGGCAAGTTCTTTCGCGTACTCTGTGTAGAATCGAATTGGTACCCCGTCAAGTCCAGTGGACTTTCCTCTGTTGAGTGATTTCAGTTGCTTTTCTATTCCTTGGACACTTATTTCGATGTCAGCCATTTTTTCGTTTGTGCGAGGATTTAGAGAAGGAACTGCAGTGCAGTCTTCCTCTGTGAAACAGCTTTGGAAAAAGGTGTTTAGTATTTCAGCTTTACGCGTGTCATCCTCTGTTTCAATGCCATCATCATCCCGGAGTATCTGGATATGCTGTTTCGAGCCACTTACTGATTTAACGTAAGACCAGAACTTCCTAGGATTTTCTGTCAAGTCGGTACATAGAATTTTACTTTCGAATTCACTGAACGCTTTATGCATAGCCCTCCTTACGCTAACTTTGACATCGTTTAGCTTCTGTTTGTCTGAGAGGTTTTGGCTGCGTTTAAACTTGAAGTGAAGCTCTCTTTGCTTTCGCAGTAGTTTCCTAACTTTGTTGTTGTACCATGGTGGGTTTTTCCCGTCCCTCACAGTTTTACTCGGCACATACCTGTCTAAAACGCATTTTATGATTGCCTTGAACTTTTTCCATAAACACTCAACATTGTCAGAGTCGGAACAGAAATTTTCGTTTTGATCTGTTAGGTAGTCTGAAATCTGCCTTCTATTACTCTTGCTAAACAGATAAACCTTCCTCCCTTTTTTTATATTCCTACTAACTTCCATATTCAGGGATGCTGCAACGGCCTTATGATCACTGATTCCCTGTTCTGTACATATAGAGTCGAAAAGTTCGGGTCTGTTTATCAGTAGGTCCAAGATGTTATCTCCACGAGTCGGTTCTCTGTTTAATTGCTCGAGGTAATTTTCGGATAGTGCACTCAGTATAATGTCACTCGATGCTCTGTCCCTACCACCTGTCCTAAACATGTGAGTGACCCAGTCTATATCTGGTAAATTGAAATCTCCACCTAAGACTATAACATGCTGAGAAAATTTATGTGAAATGTATTCCAAATTTTCTCTCAGTTGTTCTGCCACTAATGCTGCTGAGTCTGGAGGTCGGTAAAAGGAGCCAATTATTAACCTAGCTCGGTTGTTGAGTGTAACCTCCACCCATAATAATTCGCAGGAACTATCCACTTCTATTTCACTACGGGATAAACTACTACTAACAGCGATGAACACTCCACTACCGGTTGCATGCAATCTATCCTTTCTAAACACCGTCTGTACCTTTGTAAAAATTTCGGCAGAATTTATCTCTGGCTTCAACCAGCTTTCTGTACCTATAATGATTTCGGCTTCGGTGCTTTCTATCAGCACTTGAAGTTCCGGTACTTTACCAACGCAGCTTTGACAGTTTACAATTACAATATCGATTGCTGCTTGGTCCCCGCATGTCCTGACTTTGCCCTGCACCCTTTGAGGCTGTTGCCCTTTCTGTACTTGCCCAAGGCTATCTAACCTAAAAAAAACGCCCAGCCCACGCCACACAACCCCTGCTACCCGTGTAGCCGCTTGTTGCGTGTAGTGGACTCCTGACCTATCCAGCGGCACCCGAAACCCCACCACCCTATGGCGCAAGTCGAGGAATCTGCAGCCCACACGGTCGCAGAACCGTCTCAGCCTCTGATTCAGACCACTCGGCTCTGTACCAAAGGTCTGCAGTCAGTCCTGTTGACAATGCTGCAGATGGTGAGCTCTGCTTTCATCCCGCTAGCGAGACTGGCAGTCTTCACCAACTCAGATAGCCGCCGGAAGCCAGAGAGGATTTCCTTGGATCCATAGCGACACACATCATTGGTGCCGACATGAGCGACCACCTGCACATGGGTGCACCCTGTACCCTTCATGGCATCCGGAAGGACCCTTTCCACATCTGGAATGACTCCCCCCGGTATGCACACGGAGTGCACATTGGTTTTCTTCCCCTCTCTTGCTGCCATATCCCTAAGGGGCCCCATTACGTGCCTGACATTGGAGCTCCCAACTACCAATAAGCCCACCCTCTGCGACCGCCCGGATCTTGCAGACTGAGGGGCAACCTCTGGAACAGGACAAGCAGCCATGTCAGGCCGAAGATCAGTATCAGCCTGAGACATAGCCTGAAATCGGTTCGTCAGACAAACCGGAGATGCCTTCCGTTCAGCCCTCTGGAATGTCTTTCGCCCCCTGCCACACCTTGAGACGACCTCCCACTCTACCACAGGTGAGGGATCAGCCTCAATGTGGGCAGTATCCTGGGCAACCACAATCATAGTCTGATCGGGGGATGCGTGGGATGAGCTGGCCATCCCGGACAAACCCCCATCCGGAACCCCACAGTGATGCCCATTGGCAACAGCCTCAAGCTGTGTGACCGAAGCCAACACTGCCTGAAGCTGGGAGCGAAGGGATGCCAACTCAGCCTGCATCCGAACACAGCAGTTGCAGTCCCTATCCATGCTAAAAATTGTTGTGCAAAGAACGTCTGAACTAATCTACAGAGAGCCCAAACAAATCGACACAAAATTTAAACGGTTATTGAAATACAAGATTGCCTAGTAAATGCAGTAATGCTGCTACTTGCGCACTGCTGACACACTGCTCGGCGGCAGAAGGAGACTACGCGATTTTACACTATTCAGGTACTAAAACGCGATGCTACAACTCTCAAATAGTATAATACGCCCGAAATTTATGAATTAAACAATGCAAGTACCAAAAACACGCAAAGAAATTAAGAATTAAACTATGTAGCAAATGAGTGAGCTAGGAGTATATGACTTGCTGCTGCAGCTGCTTATCCAATGACGGCAGGGAGCACACTGACTGTGACCAACTGACACTGGCCGTTGAAAACAAAAACAGAAGACAAATGACTACGCGAATTTACACTATTCAGGTACTAAAACGCGATGCTACAACTCTCAAATACTATAATACGCCCGAAATTTATGAATTAAACAATGCAAGTGCCAAAAACACGCAAAGAAATTAAGAATTAAACTATGTAACAAATGAGTGAGCTAGGAGTATACGACTTGCTGCTGCAGCTGCTTATCCAACAACGGCAGGGCAGTGATACTGAAATTCTTAAACAGTAAATATAAATGCTAAAAGATTCACTTCTTGGCACCCAGCCCAGCATGATAGGTCATTCTCCAATCTCTCTCTCTCTCTCTCTCTCTCTCTCTCTCTGCTCCTGACCAACTGGTGCATTTTTCGATGAGTCTACTTAGTGATCCTACCTAATCACCAGCCTCCAGTAACAAACTCTTCCTGCAGTCTGCATTAAGACACAGCAACAAAAATGTAATAAACATGGGCAGGGTTTTAGATTAGATTAGATTTACTTTCATTCCAATCGATCCATTGTGAGGAGGTCCTCCAGGATGTAGAACATATCAGAAAAACAATAATATATGACAAATATTTACAACTGAAACAAATAAGCTCAGTACCTTCCACAGGTCCCAAGTTGAATGATCATTTTTTTAATGAACACTCTCTAAAAACAAAGATGATGTGACTTACCAAACGAAAGTGCTGGCAGGTCGATAGACACACAAACAAACAGGAACATACACACTTTTCGGAGGAGATGTCAGTTAGTATGACAGAACTCATACTTGCATGAGCAGTAAGAACTACTACAATGATTCAAGTGGATCATAATGTAATAATAATTAACTCTCTCTCCTCATTGCAAAAGACTAACATCAATAGGTCAAGATGGCAAAAGGTGCTATTTCCCATATCAAATAGCAGATATTATTTCAGAATTACAAAGGAATGGTGCGCATATTTCATTTGTGTTGAGAAAGGGAAAGGAAAGCCAACCAACCTGCAAATTACACAGCAAAGAATGATGTACAAAAGGAATACATTCCAGATTGCAATGATTGCTGTTGTTGTTGTCAAAGACATAATTAAAGATTACTGGAACAAGTAACAAATGACTGAAAGTGGGCACAAGGGCTCCTGGTACATTCAAATACATCTGCACAAACCACATTGGCACAATACTGGACTGTAAAATAGAAAATAAAAGATAACTCCACTGGTCAAAGGAACACAAGCCAGTTTTTGAGGACTATTTACCAAATTAAAATTCAATCATGGTCACTATCAACATTATCTCCACAGGACTGATGTGATACCACCACCATACTGCAGCTGTGGTGGGATTCAGAATGCGAAACATATACAGGGTGCTTTTTTTTTAGGTGGTGTATATTCTTACAGGAGGTCGTCGAGCAGATGCGCAAAACTATAGACCTATATCTCTTACGTCGATCTCTTGTAGAATTTTAGAACATGTTTTTTGCTCGCGTATCATGTCATTTCTGGAAACCCAGAATCTACTATGTAGGAATCAACATGGATTCCGGAAACAGCGATCGTGTGAGACCCAACTCGCCTTATTTGTTCATGAGACCGAGAAAATATTAGATGCAGGCTCCCAGGTAGATGCTATTTTTCTTGACTTCCGGAAGGCGTTCGATACAGTTCCGCACTGTCGCCTGATAAGCAAAGTAAGAGCCTACGGAATATCAGACCAGCTGTGTGGCTGGATTGAGGAGTTTTTGGCAAACAGAACACAGCATGTTGTTATCAATGGAGAGACGTCTACAGACGTTAAAGTAACCTCTGGCGTGCCACAGGGGAGTGTTATGGGACCATTGCTTTTCACAATATATATAAATGACTTAGTAGATAGTGTCGGAAGTTCCATGCGGCTTTTCGCGGATGATGCTGTAGTATACAGAGAAGTTGCTGCATTAGAAAATTGTAGCGAAATACAGGAAGATCTGCAGCGGATAGGCACTTGGTGCAGGGAGTGGCAACTGACCCTTAACATAGACAAATGTAATGTATTGCGAATACATAGAAAGAAGGATCCTTTATTGTATGATTATATGATAGCGGAACAAACACTGGTAGCAGTTACTTCTGTAAAATATCTGGGAGTATGCGTACGGAACGATTTGAAGTGGAATGATCATATAAAACTAATTGTTGGTAAGGCGGGTACCAGGTTGAGATTCATTGGGAGAGTGCTTAGAAAATGTAGTCCATCAACAAAGGAGGAGGCTTACAAAACACTCGTTCGACCTATACTTGAGTATTGCTCATCAGTGTGGGATCCGTACCAGGTCGGGTTGACGGAGGAGATAGAGAAGATCCAAAGAAGAGCGGCGCGTTTCGTCACTGGGTTATTTGGTAACCGTGATAGCGTTACGGAGATGTTTAATAAACTCAAGTGGCAGACTCTGCAAGAGAGGTGCTCTGCATCGCGGTGTAGCTTGCTCGCCAGGTTTCGAGAGGATGCGTTTCTGGATGAGGTATCGAATATATTGCTTCCCCCTACTTATACTTCCCGAGGAGATCACGAATGTAAAATTAGAGAGATTAGAGCGCGCACGGAGGCTTTCAGACAGTCGTTCTTCCCGCGAACCATACGCGACTGGAACAGGAAAGGGAGGTAATGACAGTGGCACGTAAGGTGCCCTCCGCCACACACCGTTGGGTGGCTTGCGGAGTATCAATGTAGATGTAGATGTAGATGTAGAGGTAGTACTGGTCAAAACTACAAGGAAAATTATTATAAATTTGAAGGGACTGCTTTACTTGTGGCAAGTAATGAGCAGTATTTACAGATTAGGCAGAATTCACAATAGATGGCCTAGTGAATTGCCACAATATGCAAGTGTGGGCAGATGCTAATCCTTGAGTTGTCATGGAGGTGAGGCATCAGGTTCACATCAGTATCTATGTGTAGGCAGGGACTGCCAGTGACACTCATATGACCACACAGTTTGCCAGGTTCACAGCGGTTGTTTATCACTGATTTTTGAGCTATGAATTATATTTATGGTACCCTTGCAGAAAAGTGACTGATACGTGTACAATGAGGTACCACCCCATTTTCAAAGGATCATGTGACATTCCATCACCACAATATTTTATAGGCGATAAATTGGTCGAGAAGGACCAGTACCATGGCCTCCCTGTTCACTGGACCTTAATCAGTTCGATTTATGGCTATGGGGACATTTAAAGGCACTGGTGTATTCCCAACCCATTGCAAATGTGCAATACACACACACACACACACACACACACACACACACACACACACACACACACACAGTTCCAATTACAGCAGCAGTTTTTATTGGAAAATAAACAAGTCCCTGGCAAGTCTTTTGAAGCATGTTATGTACATATATCATACATAAAGTATGAAAATGTAAGGGGCCATCCTATATGTATGTAACTTTTACAGCTTGAAATGTTATTTCCCACATTTTACACTTCCCCGAATTTTACACCGTTTTTCTGAAGTCCCTTGAAAAGTGTAAAAGCGGGATTTCACCATATCTAAAAGCTCTCTTTTTCAGCCATTTCTTGAGTAATGTTCATCAGTCCAGGACTATTACCAGATCAGATTAACAGAGGAGATACAGAAGACACAAATAAAGGAAACACATTTGATGACAGGTTTCTACAGCACATAAGAGCATTTTTTTACACACTCACAAATCTTCAGTGGCAGACTCTGGAAGAGAAAAGTTGTCTTTATGGAGAGATTTGCCATTTACATTATGAAAGTTTATGTTCCAAAAAGAGCTAAGCAGCATTTTACTTCCTCCAAATATTTCTCCCAAAATAAATACAATAAGAAAATCAAATTACCACAAAGATCTGTTCTGTCCCAATTATTGTTTAACAATTACATAAATAATATTTTAGATATTTTGTCGGAAGAAACTACAATGTTTCAATTTACTGATGATTTGTAAATATATACTACTGATAATCACACAGAAGCAGGATTAGAGTTTAATGTTCCATCAACACTGCACTCATTAGAGACAAAGTGACGAACCATAGGGAGATGTTAAAAACATTTTGAAAAAGACAACATACAGTATTACCTTTGACACCTATTGAAACTACAACAAGGATTTCCACATAACACAGGTTCACAATTACTGAATCTGTACAGCTAAATAGTTAAAAGATATCCTACAAATCAGGAATTAAATATCTAAGGCTTCATAGATAGTGAGTTTGGATGGTTTCAGCAGATGAAAACACAGACATTTCTGAGAGTCAAAATGCTCCTGAACATTATTTGCATTACAATGGGAAACACATTATGCCACTGTCACGAGTGGTAAAATACCAGCAGTGGTTATTTGGTTCAGAAATGACCCCTTTTTAGGGCAAGGAGGACAGAAAGAAATCAAGTTTTAAGAGAGGTTAGGATTGAGACAATCCTTCAGTTTGAGAAAGAAACCACAAAACATTACATCAGCATAAACAGCTGTTGGTTAAGAATTTTCAACAATCAGCAGAAATTTCAACTCTACCCAATTTTAACTCAGCCAATGTGAAATGTCAGCTATTTTTTTGCATCAAAATATTCGAGGACTGAGAAATAAAATTAATAAATTAATTATCTACGTAGACGAATTAGAGTCTTCAAGCCCAGTTGACATATCTTCCCCCTCTGAACATCGTGTGACCACTGGTATGGAACATTTAAATGTTGCAGGATTAGGTTAGCATCTCACTTTTGTAGAGCAGAAATGGAGGAGGAGGAGTTGCCACATTCATCAGGAACTGTCATAAATTTAAGAACATAGACATTCATAAATTTTGCCTAGAACAACATATGGAAGCATGTTCAACAGAGGTAGAATTTCACAAAAAATCCTTCACAATATTAAGTGTATATCAAGCACCTGCAGGTAACTTTAATCTGTTCATAAACCACTTGAAGCTGTACTGGGGCCCATTTAACAAGGGGGGGGGGGGAAGTGGTTGCTGGTGACTTGAATGTAGATTTCCTTGAAGACTCTCCCAATACGAACTTATCTGAGTTAGTAACACTATCATTCAACTTAATGTCCGCTGTAAAGTTCCCCACTAGGGTAGCCAATTGCTTACAAGCAGCCATTGATAATATCTTTATAGAAAAATCGAATGAACAAAATTATATTACAAAACCAATAGTCAGTGGCCTCTCAGACCATGATATGCAATTCCTTCTGTTAAATTTAATACTGAACAGGATATAAAATCTGTTAAATCTGAACTCAAGAGGGTAATCAATAAGCCAAAAATTGATTATTTTAGGACACTCCTCAGAGACATTCACTGGAGTGATGTTTACAGTGCTCATGGCATGAATGAAAAATATAACACTTTTGCTAATAAAGTGCTTACCTTATTTGAACACTGTTTTCCCCCAAAAATAACCAAGGTTAGAGCAAAGTCTACAAAGAAGCCATGGATTACTCAAGGAATAGAGGTATCTTGTAAAACAAAAAGAAAACTGTATCTGTCAATCCAAAACAGTTCTGATGTTGATGCTATAGCACATTACAAGAACTACTGCAAAATGTTAAAGACTGTAATACGGACATCAAAGCAAAAATATTACAAGGAAAAGATAGTCATATCAGATTACAAAATGAAAGAAAACATTGGATATAGTGAAGGAGGAGACCGGTAGAACCAGACATGGAGAGGGAAAAATAGCATTAAGAGTAAATTATACATTGGTAACAGATGTGTATAGTGTTGCAGAACTTTTTAACAAACATTTTATAACTGTTACTGAAAAGATGGGGTTGTCAGGTTCTGTAGATGCTGCTATGGAACACCTCAGACCAGACACTTCAAGTAACTTCCATAATATGAATTTCACCGTCACCACTCCAGCAGAAGTAATATCCATCATAAAATCTTTAAAATCAAAAACATCTAGTGGATATGACAAAACATCAACAAAGTTACTTAAAGAATGTGATTCTGAGTTAAGTAACGTATTAAGCTATCTGCGTAACCAGTCATTTATCAGTGGAATATTTCCTGAATGGTTGAAATATGCTGACGTTAAGCCACTGTTTAAGAATGGAGATCAGGAAATAGCATCAAATTTCTGTCCAATTTCACTTTTGCCAACATTCTCAAAAATTTTAGATAAGGTAATGTACAATCCGCTTTATAACAATCTTATCACAAATAACATACTGTCAAAGTTGCAGTTCAGATTTCTAAAGGGTTCTGATATTGAGAAGGCTATCTACACTTACAGTGAACATGTACTTAATTTATTAGACAAAAAATTGCAGGCAGCTGGAATATTTTGTGATCTGTCAAATGCATTTGACTGTGTAAATCACAATATCCTTTTAAGTAAATTAGAATATTATGGTGTAACAGGAAATGCTGCAAAATGGTTCAAATCTTATATCTCTGGCAGGAAAAAAAGGGTGTTATTAGGAAAGAGACGTGTATTAAGCTATCAGGCATCATCCAACTGGGAACTAATTACATGTGGGGTCCCCACAAGGTTCCATCTTAGGGCTCTTACTTTTTTCTTGTGTATATCAATGACCTTTCATCAGTAACAATACCAGATGCCAAGTTTGTTTAGTTAGCTGATGATACAAACATTGCAATAAATAGCTTATCAAGTGTAGTCTTAGAAAGACCGGCAAATAAAATATTTGTGGACATTAATCACTGGTTCCTAGCCAATTCTTACTCACTAAACTTTGAAAAAACACATTACATGTAGTTTAGTTCAGAACTTATAAGGGGTTTCACGTGAGCATACTTGTATGCCTAACATACAATGACAAGCAGATAGAAGAAGTAGGCAGTGTTAAATTCTTGGAACTACAGCTTGATAATAAATTCAAATGGGAGGAGCACACCACAGAACTGCTGAAGTGTCTTAACAAATCTCTATTTGCAATACGAACTGTGTCAGACACATGGGACATAAAAATGAAGAAGCTTATGTTTTCCGGGCACAAAAATTTGCAATAAGAGTTATATGTGGTGCAAACTCAAGAACATCCTGCAGAAGCCTGTTTAGGGAACTAGGGATACTAACTACTGCTTCCCAATATATTTTTTCCTTAATGAAATTTGTCATTAAAAATATATCACTTTTTCAAACCATCAGCTCAATTCATGGAATCAATACTAGAAATAAGAATAATCTTCATAAGGATTTAGTCACTTACTCTTGTACAAAAAGGTGTGCATTATTCAGGAACACGCATTTTCAATAACTTGCCAGCAGCCATAAAAAGCTTAACAA